>NC_056739.1:820922038-820924538 GCF_019279795.1 Protopterus annectens
GTGTCAAACAGTCACAGCCCTTAAGGCCAAACACAATGCCAGACACACTGTCATTGGTGACTCCAAGTCAGGCACACTGACGTCCCGCCACCAGACTGAGTAAGGAGAAGGTCACAGTAAGCTGCCTGTCGGGCGCTAGAATCCGCCACATAACGCAAGCACTCAGGTCTCTCAACAGCAGGTACAAGTACGACTCAGTCATTGTCCCCGCTGGTGTCAACGACCTGAGCCGTACCTCCTTGGACTACATGCAAAGAGACATTGAGGAGCTCTCTGATTATGTAGCCCAGGCAGGTATGACCCTGACCTTGAGCAGTATCCTACCTTCACCTAGAATGATGCCACAATACAGTGATAAGATGATCAGCTTTAATAATTGGCTTAAATTCTGGTGTCATTCAAAGGGGATCCAATGTCTGTCTGCCTGGGATGACATGCTGGACAAGCCACGCTGCTTCGCAAGGGACGGCTTGCACCTGTCACCCCTGGGCTTCAGGATATTGGCAAAGGCTCTTGCCACCCCCATAGTGCCTTTTTTAGGCAAGGCTCAAATTCTAAACCTACCACCCTAGAACACAAAAAAGGAAAAAAACTAAGGGTAATGCTGCTCAATGCCAGAAGTCTCAATCTCAAGATGCACGCACTCGAGGCCCTTCTCAGTATGGAGAACATCGATGTCTGTGCTGTGACAGAAACCTGGTTCAAGGCTCCTGAGAGCACCCCAGCACTGTCAGGTTTCACCTCATATCATGCATTCCGGCCCCAAAATCCGGACAACACCAAGAAAGGAGGGGTGGTGTCCATATTCATAAAGGACACACACACCTCAAGGTTGGTGGCAAACCACGATGCATCGGAGACCATCCGGGTGCAATTAACCATAGGCAAGACTGCTCTGCAATTTGTAGCATGTTACAGGCCACCCTCTCAAACTCAGGAACCTCACATGGCCTTCCTGAAAACACTGGAGGGGATAAATGTATCTCCAAACACCATCATACTAGGTGACTTCAACTACCCTAATATAGACTGGGAACATTACTCAAGCCCAAACACTCTAGCCCAAAGGTTCCTGGAGTTCATAAACTCAAATGCCATGGAACAACTAGTCACCATCCCCACAAGAGGAGAAAACATACTTGATCTCATCATCACGAACATGGGATCACAATGTTCAACACAGGAAGTATACCCCTCACTGGTGAGATCAGATCATAAACTAATCTCGTTGGAGGTCCTCATCCCGCCCCCACCTGAAATAAAAAAGACCACAGTGAAAAACTTCTTAAAAGCCGACTTCACGCTTCTAAAAACTAGTGTGATCTCCTTTAAGGCCCCTGAGCCAGTGGTAAACATTACTCAAACCGCTGAATCACTTACAAATGCCTTCTACCAGCACCTACAGGACTGCATGGATCAGGCAATCCCAAACAAAACTAAGACTCTTTGTACCAAAGGCAAGCGTCCAGTCTGGTGGACCCCAGCCATAAACAAGCTCTACAACAAAAGGAGGAAGCTACTGCAAGATAGAGCAAAATCCTTGAAAAGTAAGACACCTTTGATCATTATAAGTAAAAAAACTAAGAGCTCTCATAAAATCATCCAAGGCAAATTTTGAGAGCAAAATCGCCAAGGGCTCAAAAGACAATCATAAGGCCTTCTTTAACTATGTTAGAAACCTAGGAGGAAACTCCCAGATATGCTCAGAATCAGTTCAAAATGATGTGAAGATTACCGAACCTACACACATTGCCAACATACTGGCTGACAGGTTCAGTGCAAACCCCCCCCCCCAAAAGGAGAGATATCTATACCAGAGGATTGTAGCCCCCCAAACATCTCCAACGCCCAGGTGAGAACTGCTCTCTCCAAGGCAAAAAACACAGCATCCATGGAACCGGATGGTGTCCCCGGCTGTGTGCTCCACGAACTCAATGAGGAATTAAACCCGTAGTTAGGACAGCTGTTTAATCTTAGCCTCACCTCAGGATACATACCCAAGGAGTGGCGCACGGCGACTGTGGTCCCACTTCACAAGGGCGGTGCCTCAACCGACCCTGGGAATTACCGTCCCATTAGCTTGACAAGCCTTATCTGCAAAGCCATGGAGAGGATCATAATGGAACTCATAAATAAAGACATAGGGAACTTGCAGACTTTGGATCCAACCCAGTTTGGCTTTGTCAAAGGCAGATCATGCCTTCTAAACTTGGTTGACTTTTTTGAAACAGTCACCAAGGCCATTGATGAGGGTAAGGCAGTCCATACAGCCTACCTCGACCTGGCAAAGGCCTTCGACACAATACCCCACTCAGGTATCATCGAAAAACTCATCAGCTTGAATGTAAACCCATACATCACAAGATGGGTTGCAAACTGGCTAAGTGACAGAACCCACAGGGTCAGAGTTGCTGGCGCCATGTCAGACTCAAAGCCTGTCACAAGTGGTGTCCCACAGGGCTCAGTCCTGGGACCACTCTTGTTCGGCATCTACTTTTCT
>NC_056739.1:820929538-821034538 GCF_019279795.1 Protopterus annectens
TGGAATTCCACTAGATTCTATCCTTGCTCTTCAATTTATTCATAAATGACCTATGCATTACATTATTCAGTGGAACACTCGTACAATATTTAGGCGACTCCACTATTATCTGGACCTCTCCTACACTCGCCCAACTTCTTACCATCACACAGCAAACATTTTCTGCATTTGAATCCTGGCTCATGAATTATCAACTGTTCCTAAACCCTCAAGAAATGAAACTCTCCTCTTCCTGCCAAAAAACGACTCTACTGACATAAATCAATTCAAAGTACACTGAGGTGACAGTACCACTATTGAAATAGTCCACCACACTAAACTGCTAGTGGTTATTATAGATGATCAGTTAAGGTTCAACCTCGGGTCTACTTTAGAACAGTGAACGATCAGAAGATCGAACGCTGTTACATCGAACCGGCAAAACAGCGAACGGCCGGAACAGCTATTTTTTTCCTCGGGGGGGGGGGGGATTGCTGGGCCATTGTCCGGGTTGTACCTTTTCCTCCACTGTACTGCGATCTTGGAGTTGGTATATTTAAGTGGGGGGGTCTGTGGGGCACAGCCCCCCCCCCCACTTTATTTAGTGTTTAGTGTTCTTTTTTTTTTTTTTTTTTGGACCAGCGATTTTAAAAATAGCTGTTCTGGCCGTTCTCTGTTTTGGCGATTTGAAGTGTAGGGGTCAATATAACAGCGTTCGATCATTTGATTGTTCATTGTTGTAATATAGACCCTCGGCTTCCATGTCCAACAAAATGTAAAGAAAACCCACCAGAAGTTAGGCATTCTGTATAGAAACAAAGACTTCCTGAACTCATCAACCAAGATCACCCTTGCAGAAACTTTCCTTCTTCCCTCCCTACTATACAGTGCCTCTGTTCTCTCTCTAATCTACAGATCTCCATTAGATTCAAAATTTAGCAATGTTACAACAAAGTGGCAAAGTTTTCCACCGACTCAAAAAAAAAACACACATCATTGTAGGCTGTTACAAATGCTAAACTGATTAGAGTTCCCAATCACCTCCTCTATATCCAACTCAAAATATTACACAACATAATCCATAAACCCCATGCCTGCCTAACTCTGAAAAACATAATCAAACCATAGAACTGTAGAGCCCTTAGAATCAAAGATAAGAAACCTCTCACTGTCTCCAAAGCCTCCAAACTACCAGGACAAAGCCTGTACTCTTACTCTGTTGCCAAAGTGTGGAACTCACTCACGGTGTCTACCAGAACGACTCCAGATGTAAAAGCTTTCAAAACTTCCCTAAAACAGCATCTAAACAACTCTGAGTTGTGCCCATGTTCTCCTCCTGGCTAATCTCCCCTCCTTTTTCCACCTCCTCTACTCACTTTCCCATCCAGCTTTTTCTCCTCCTCTTCTTTTACTTCAACAAACACTACCCAGATAAGGTAACAGTCCTGTAATATTCTCATTTCTTACTCCTCCCTCTTTTCCTGCAACTCTACTTTTGCCTGTCTACCCAACTTTGAAATTGCATCTCAATTCCAGACTCAAATGAACAAAATATATATCTAAAAATATGGATTGCTAACCACAGCTTACAAATTCAGAGAATATACTGTGCCAATATCTTAAGGCCATATAGGGATAATGTGTATCATGTAAAATATGTATAATATCCATCTTGTGTACATTGCCTTCCTTTGTCATGTTTAAAATACTGAGTTGTCTGTCCAAGGAATTTGCAAGCATTTCTTTTTGTATTTCACTGTACTCTTATAATGCTTGTACATTAAAGTCTGTAATTGGAGCTTTTCTCCCTAGGCCTCCACTGAAAAATGGGTTCTTTTTGACCCGGTCAGACCATGCCAGTAAATAAATGTCAAATAAAATAAAGTAAAAAAAAATCAAGTACACTGGACATCTTTGGAAATGGTGGAGAAGATACAGGAAGCTTCATGTTCAAGGAAAAGAAAAGACGTGTCTTCCAGGCCTTCTTGCACACGGTCCTGGAACGAAATCTTGTCAGTTAATTATTCAAAGGGAAGGCAGAAATGTGTCCTGGGTTCCCTCTTGCTTGTTGATGTGTCACATGACTTTGGTGTTGATTGACACCACTTTGAAGATGTCCTGGGACCAAAGTTAGTTCAGTGAGTTGAGTGCTGTAATCAGGGCAAGCATCTCATAGGTATTAATGTACTTGCATCTGTCCTAATGTCCCACACCCCAGCACTTTTATCCCTCCTGAGACTGCTCCCCAGGCAAAGTCCTAAGTGTCTGTCTTTGGTGACTAACTGCTTTGGAGCAGGGAGTGAGAAGGGATGACTTGGATTTAAGGATGTCTATTGTCTCCACCAAAAGATTTCTCTTCTTAAAAATCCCAACACTGGGATTTGAAAATATAGAGGTTGTTAATGCTGGGACCAAGTAGATTTCA
Organism: Protopterus annectens; assembly: GCF_019279795.1. NCBI lineage: Eukaryota > Metazoa > Chordata > Ceratodontiformes > Protopteridae > Protopterus > Protopterus annectens. The sequence continues at coordinate 820,931,943 of NC_056739.1, forward strand.
GATAGCACTGTATCTTTCTGATGTGGAGTCTTGCCATAGGTATCATGAGAATCTTAGATGGCATGATACCCAAAATCCTGAGGTATTCCCTCGGAGTGACCAAAGTCTGATTGGAAAACCTTGGAAACGGATCTAAATAAGAATTTGTTTTTCCTTTGGGAGAAAAGCTGTTTGAACTGTATCTAGTTGATATCCCAGGAACACAATCCTGTGTGCGGGAGTCAAGAAAGACTTTTGACTATTCTCTTGGAATCCCAACTTGTGTAAGAGATCTCTCACCCAAGAAAGAGATTCCTGACATTTTGAAAAAGAGACTGCAGAGATAATCAAGTTGTCTAATTCCGGAAAAATGTGGATTGTAGCCTGCAATGAGCTATAATCATATCTAGACACTGTGTGAACACTCTGGTGCAGTGGATAATCCCGAGGTTAAGGTAGAGAACTGATAATGTGATCCAGACATACAGAACCTTAAACACCTAAAGTATGGATGAATAGGAGTGTGATGATAAGCATCTTGTAAGGCTAGTGTTACCAGGAAACTTGAAAGAGGAAGAAGTGGTAAGGTTTATGAAAGAAAGATCCAGAACTGGTGTCTAAGCATTTTCTTTTCTTGGCACTGGGAAAATCCCTAAATAAAATCTTTCCTCACTTGGGAAAGACAAACTGGTTTTATCAGTCTTTGGGACAGTGTGTGGTGAATAACAGGTGGTAACAATAGTCTGATCTGGAGGATGAGGAATGACCCCCTGGATGAGGAAATTCCTGTAACTGTTAATCTGTAACCTTGATGAATGATCTTCAGAATAGATTTCTCTAAAGCAGTTTGTTGCCAAAAGAGAAAAATGGATATTGACTTTCTGGAAGACAAAGGGAGGCTGGGTGGGAGTGGCTCACAAGGTCTCTTAAAAAGTCATTCAGACATATTGGACTATCCTTGGTTTTGGGAGTTTAGAAACATCTTTTTGGAACTCCTATTTCTTCTTAAATGTCTGTTTACCTGAATTGTGTTGATAATGTTTGTTCTGTTTTCTGCTAAAAATGGAAGAGAAGAAAGAAAATCTCTTGGACAATTTGGAAAAAATAGAGCTGGAAAAATTCCCTGTATCAGCTTGCCCCTTTATCACGCTTTGTGATCACCCCTGCAGCAGAGGGTCCAAACAAAAATCTCTATCCAAGGGAGAATTTAAGATATCATTTTTAACATCATCTGGAAGGTTCTGAGAATGCTTTCATGCAAACTTCCATAACAGTGGTTCAAACCTTTTATGGGCCGAGGCCCACTTTCAAAAATGGTAATATTTCGTGACTCACCATGCAAACTATTCTCATCAGAGCTGGATCAAGGTCAAATAGGGCCCTAGGCAGGGTAACTGATCAGGGGGCCCTCCATACTCCGCCCCCCCCATGCAGCCATTCTAGTGTCCCATTACTTGGCTATTTCACCCCAGCTACCATAAACACTGTTCAAAACTCTCAGTATGCATACGATTTTCTGCTTTACTTCTACAATGATTGTAGATATTTGGATTTAAAACTTTTATTTCAAATTTTATAGCACAAACACAGATAGACATTTGCTAAATGAAGCAGTACAGTCTCACAGTGAAAACAGACTTGGCATTAAAATTTCTCTGCCTTTGAAACGCACATTCACTGAAACCTACATTCAGTGAAAATGCATCTGGCCAGTGGCAGATCGTTTACCTCTGGGCTGTTTTCAAATCATAGGTGCCTTGCATGCATTTTTAGGACCATGCAAATGTTCTTGTATTCACCCTCCTGATTGTATTAAATTATATCCCTTGTATAATACAGCACCACTTGTTAGCGTGTGTTTTAAATTTATAATTTTGAACATTTTCCAGTAAACGAAGCAAAACATATGAACCAGTAATGACAAAACTGCCCAATTCAGAACATTTCAACCATAAGAGGCCACTTAAACTTCTGTCTTCACAATCCGCCAGTATGCACAATCTCTGTAGAAGTAAATCATAAATCACCTCCCTCTCCCTTTAGACTGCTACCTAGCCTACACTCTCTCACCCTTTGGTCTGGTTCTTCTTTGAGAACCACTGTGTATGCTCACTGCACCTCCGCCTTTGCCCACTAGATGTCACCCTTTCACCTTTTATACTCATTGTACTTGTATTTTATTTTTTTTTAACTAATTCTCCTATCGCACCTTACTTATTTCTATCCCTTTCCTCCATTCGAAGTTTTTCTCTTATCCTCTCCTCCTCAGGCTACCTTCTCTTACCTTGACTTACCTAGCTTTCTCTGATAATTTTTCCTTCCTCCTTGGTCTACTCTGTGCATCCCGCTCCGTTCGCCCTGCGGGCTCACTCCGCTCCTCTCCCTACCCCCAATTCCCACCCACCCCCAGGGGTCCTAACCTTATACTTCTCTAGTCCCTCTCCCTACCCTATCATCCTATCCTTGTCTTTCCCACCAAACTAATCCCCTCCCCTCCACACACTCCATATCCTCCTCCCTCTTTTACATACTAGCCCTCCTATCCCATTCTCACCATCTCTCTTCTACCTCTATTACCACTCTTTCTATATCTCTCCACTCATTTCACCCCTCCCTCTACCTTACATTTCCTTCTATAGCCATACCTCCTGTTTCACCTGTATATGATCCTTCTTTGCATTATACACATATACTTCCTCCTGACTGCCCCTAATCTTTTACCTCTTCCCTATAACCACTTCTAACTTACTTACTCATAAAAATGAGTCTCAACTTATCCACACTGCTTTTACTCTCAATTCTACTCTTAACTACTCTTTACTCAACCTACCTCCTTACCTTCTTCGAGTAACCACTCCTCCTTCAGCCACAACACTCACAGACACATACATCTTCCTTCTACACTTCTCACATTTCATTCTCTAATACCAATTCCACCCCTAGCTACCTCCTACCCAAATACCATAGGTACTCTCACCTCACCAACACCCTACCCTCATATAAAAAAATAAGACCTCTAACCCTTCTCAGAATCAAAATCACATCTAAGCCTATTGATCCTACCTTACAAGATGGTGACATTCACCCCAACCCTGGCCCCGTCTATCCTTCTTCACAAGCATCTAAACCTTTCACCAATAATACCCTCCTCATAGGACACCTTAACATACGAAGCGTAAACAACAAAGTACCCTACCTACACACCCTCCTAGATACTCACTGCTTTGACATTCTCTGTCTCTCTGAAACCTGGCTAAAGCCAGCCACTAAAGATACTGAGATTATACCACAAGGCTGTAATATACTTAGGCTTGACCGTACTAAACGAAAGGGTGGTGGAGTAGCAATACTGTTTAAGAATCATCTTAATATCTCCACCCTTTCAGCCTGTCCATCCCAAGATAGTAAGGTGGAAGCCATCATCACGAAACTTCAACTTAATGCTAAGAAAGCCCTTTACATCATCTGCTTATACATACCTCCTGGAAACAACATACCAATTGTAGAAGACTTTCTCAGTTGGGTTTCCATCAACTACCCCCAAGAAACTATAATTCTTGGCGACTTAAATATCGACTGGAATACTATTAATACTGACAATCCCACCTCTCACATTAACCTAAATGGTTTTACCCAAACCATTACCTCTACTACAAGGCTTAATAAGTTAAACAGGAAACAGACTATTTTAGACTGGATTCTTATAAACAAAGTTAACATCACATATAACGTTGGGACTATGCCTGTTGACCTCAGTGATCATTGCTTAACTTACATTACAAGAGAGAAGACTGATTATCTTCACCTCCCTAATATAAGAAAAATACGTTCTACTAAACACTTTAAAATCGACCTATTTCAAAACGAACTCAGAGCTTGTAACTGGAACCCCTCTTCCACTCAATGAAGCAGTATTATTCTTTAATTCTACTTTCCTTTCTATTTTGGACAAACATGCTCCTGAGCGTACTATTAGAATGAAATCTAATACAGCCCCTTGGCTCTCAAATGAAACTAAAAAACTAATCCTCTCTAAAAATAAGATTTGGAATAAATGGAGGTCCCATAGAATCAGCTCTGATTTTCTCCACTTTCGCCAACTTAGAAATCTTACCAAGAAAGCTATTCTCACCGATAAAAGAAAATTCTACTGCAACCTACAAGAAACCAACTTAAATAAACCCAAACAATTTTGGTCTTCTATCAATAGACTCCTTTCACCAGGAACAGCTAAAACTCCCTCCCCACTAAATGCTGACCCAGACACCCCTCTTCAAACTGCAAATGCTTTTAACTCATTCTTTTCTGAAACTATTCAATCTCTCGCTAGACAATTAAACACTAATAACTTCTATCCTCCTAATAATCAAGTAAACTCTACCTACAACTTCTCTCTACAACCCATCTCTACCTCTTTCATCTTCAAACTTATTCTCAAACTGAAACCTTGTACCCCCTCTGCTGACAAGCTCCCTTCCCTTTTTCTGCAAAAGGCAGCCAAAGAAATTGCTTACCCAGTTACTATACTCATAAATAGGACCATCCAAGAGGGAACCATCCCTCATATCTGGAAAATCTCTCATATAATCCCACTACACAAAGGCGGTAACTCTATTGACTATTCCAACTTCAGACCTATTGCTCTTCTCTCTCCATTAGCAAAAATTATGGAAAAATGTATTCATCAGCAACTTGTACAGTACCTCTCTCTTCACAACATTTTAGCTAACTGTCAACATGGCTTTAGACCTCACCATAGCACCACCACTGCCCTCCTTTCCTTTGTAGATACTATTAACTGCAATCGCAACAATAATCTATTCTCTTCTGCCCTATTCATTGACCTTTCTAAAGCTTTTGACATGGTCAACCACTCTTCTCTAACTAGCATTCTTGAATCCCTCTCATTTGATAGCCTTGCCATCAAATGGTTTACATCATACCTCAGTAACAGACAACAAGCCATTCTTTGGGAAAACCACATCTCCTCCTTACTACCCATTGCCATTGGAGTCCCTCAGGGCTCCATTCTTGGTCCTATCCTCTTCTCCCTCTATATTAATGATCTCCACTCTGTAATTCCTCAAGCTACCTGCATTCAATACGCAGACGACTCCACTATCATTTGTTCAGCATCCTCCTCTTCAGATCTAATCTCACTGACTCAAACTATGTTCAACACAGTAGAAACATGGTTTACTAGACGGTACCTACTTCTCAATGCTAAAAAAACCAAACTTCTCCTCTTCACCCCCACCACTCGTACCTCTCCACTAAACTTCTCCATCTCCTCAAACAACAACACTATCATCTCTCCTGACTCCACAACTAAACTACTAGGAATAACCATTGATAATCTCTCTTTTGACCAACATATCAACAACGCCATCAAATCAGTTAACAGAAAAATAGGATCATTATACCGTATTAAACCATTTCTCACCCCATCTACTAGAGCTACTATTGCTCACTCCCACCTTATATCTACTCTCTTTTACGCCTCTCCTATCTTCACCAACCTCAAGAAAACTAACCTAAACAAACTAGCAACTTACTACAATAACATTGCCCGCTTCGCCACTGGTAACCCTTTTAGAACCCATCACTGCCTCAATTTGAAACACTTAGGCTGGCTGGAACTACAAAACTATCTTATTATCTCACAACTTACGATTGCCCACAAATTACTGTACCAACCTAGTAGCACCCCTATACTATCACAACTTTTACTCCCTTATAACAATCTCACCTCTCTTCGTTCCTCTTGTAAACTTATGACCAAATCCATAAAGGCCCACAACATAGCTGGTGACTCTCTTTTCACCAATACTGTAGGCAGAATATGGAATTTGCTGCCCAAGGAGTTAACTCTAATCTCATCCTTACCTCTCTTCAAACAACAAATCAAACTGTACTTCCAAAACCAATGGCTTTGTTCTTGTAGTACTCCAGGCTAACTTCCCTCTCCCCTCCCTCTCTCTACCTTTAACCCTTCATTTTGCTTAAAAACTAGCTTCTACCCTGTTTCTTTTCCCTTGCTGTCCTTCTATGCTCTGACCTACTTCTCCCATCTCTCCCACCTCCTCTTGACTGTCTTCCTTTCTTTTCCTCTCTTCACTTCCTGACTCCTGCCTCTTCCCTACTATTTTATCTTTCATACTCCTTCTACTTCTCTACCCTTCTGAGCTTTAACTGTTATCTATATGGCTGATGCCTTATTGCATAACCTTTATGTATTAGTTAAAATTGCTTTGAAACCGACAGAACATTGTGTATGAGTTTAAACTGTTTGAGTTCCTTAAATGTATGTTGATTTTATTAACAAGTTGATTTATATTTCTATTTTTATTGTATTTCTTTATTAACAACTTGTCTGTCTGCCTTTATTATGTTATGTGTGGAGCTTTTCTCCCCGGGCCTCTACTGAAAATGGACATATATCCAGCTAGACTAGCCCAGTCAACAAATGTAAAATAAAAATAAATAAATAAAAAATGAGTAATTCCACTTTAAAGAGATCTGTAATTAATGAAAAGGTTGCTGCTAGTAAACAACTTTATAATTCAGTATTTCAACCACAAATTCAGTGCTTACTGTCCTTGAAGAAGAAATTGCCTATTTTGCATTAAGAAATGGTAAACTCGTAGTATTGCAATAGGGAATGGATGGCAAGCTGAAAACAAGTTCATAGTTACTAGGTGTTTCATCCAAAGGAGGGCATACTCAGGACTGCAGCACACCACCCCTTAAATGCAACACAGTATCAGCAATCCATCTACATGCTGTGGAGTAGAATCTATGGGCTTCTGCATCAGAAAACAAGTATGCTACCTGTTGTGCTACTAACACTGCTTTAAAATTCTGTATCACAATAGTGATACCATTTGCTAAACAAAAAAGCTGCACATTATAAACAGGCTTAGCATGAACAGCAGTAAAAAAGAAGTTATGTACTCACCATACCGTTCCATGTTTGTTATCCATCTCGCCCTTCATTCTTACTGGTTGGGTTCAGAGTCTATCCTCAGCTCCGACTCAGCCAAATAATAAAGCTTTCACCTGGCTCGTGGCTGAATACCTATCCCATCATGCAGTGGTGTAATCCCCCAGATCTTGTTTGCTGCTAACCATAACAATGTGTTTACATGTATCATATTGTAGAATGTAGATGTAACAAAGAAAGTCAGAGAAGCTCCTTCCCTAAGGAAAACAAACCTATAAGTCCTTCAGAAGCCTTGGGCTGGAGAAAGGTGGGAGGGTCATAAGAATGAAGAGTGAGATGGACAACAAACATGGAAAGTTATGGTGAGTACATAACTTCTTATGTTGTCCTATCTCACCTTCATTCTTACTGGTTGGGACAGTGTCCCTATCACCACATTTCCTGGGTGGCTCATAGGAGTACACTTTTTAGTACAGTGGAACCAAAGGATGCCCTGTCCGTGGAGGCCAAATCCACTTTGTAATGAGTGATAAAGGTATGGGGCCTTGCCCATGTAGCAGCTGCACAAATATTGTCCATTTATAGTCTAGCCAGATAGGCGGATGATGTTGCTATGGCCCTTGTAGAGTGTTCCTTGACCTTGAAAGGTAGCTCTCTGTTATTAGTACTGTAGATAAAGGTGATGCAAGTTAAAAGCCAGTTTGAGTATGTGACCTTAGAAACAGTCATACCTTTTTTATTTCTGAAAAGGAAATAATTGATCAAATTTCCTAAAATCCTTGATTCTGTGTAAATAGAAGCGGAGTTGTCTGTGCACATCTAATTGGTGTAGCTTGTATTCTGCCTTGTTGCCATGATTGGGGAAAAACACTGGCAGCTCAATAGTTTGGTTTAGATTACTTTGAGAACACACTTTAGGTAAAAAGGATGGATTAGTTCGAAGAGATACTCTATCCTTATGGAAGATCAAGTAAGGAGGTTTGATTGACAGGGCTTGCAATTCTGAAACTCTCCTTGCAGAAGTAATGGCCACTAATAAAATTGTTTTCCATGGCAGAAATTTGAGATCACATGTTGATGAGGGCTCGAAGGGGGAGGTAAAGTTAGATATGATGGAACAAAATTCAAATCCCATGGTGATAGGGGCTCTTTAATGGGAGGTCTTAATAAGCAAGTACCTTTTAAGAATGCTTTGCACAATCTGTGGGACATCAAGTTAGGAGTCCAGTCACCCATATGAAAACTAGAAATTGCAGCTAATTGGACTTTAATAGTAGCTGCAGTGGAAGCTTGTTGAAAGAGCTCTGCCAGGAATTCAAAAATAGAGCTGATTGGGGCAGAGAAAGGATCAATTTCTTTTGTTGCGGCCCTGTATGAGAATCTCCTCCATTTACTGGAATATAACTTCCCAGTTGAAGCCTTGTGTGAAGATACTAAGATATGTTTCACTGCTGCTGTGAAATTATGAAGCCTGACTAAACTTGGAACTGGAGCAGCCACGCTGTCAATTTGAGGGTTTGGAGGGAGGGGTGGGGTGTTCCGGATGTATGAGTCAAAAGGTCTGGAACTGGGTCCAGAACCCACGGTTCCTCCTGAAGATGAGGCCAGAGGAAGGGAAACCAAATCTGATGAGGCTAGTATGGGGCATGAGAATTAGCCTGCTTCCCAATTACCTGGCTTTCTGTATGACTTTGGGTATTAGAGGAAAGGGGGGAAATGCATAAAGAAGCCCCAGGGGCCAATTGTGTACAAGTGCATCCCTTGGTGACTCCCCCGGAGAGGGGACTAGGGCAAAATAGCTGCTGCATTTGGCATTCATGGGTGTTGTGAAGAGATAATAGCAAGGCTGGCCCCATTTCCAGAAAAATTGTCTCAGCTATCTCTTGTTTTAGGGACCACTCATGAGGCCTGAGTATTGCCCTGTTGAGTCTGTCTGCTATCACGTTGGATTTCCCCAGAATGTGCGTTTGTACTAGAAAGAATTGGGAAATGTAGCCCATTGCAGTATTCTGAGTGCCTCTCGACAAAGGGAATAGGATTTGGTTCCTCTTTGCTTGTTTATGTACCAGACTGCCAACATGGTGTCTGTCTGAATTGCAATTGTTCCTAATGGAAGAGAGTCCTAAAGTGCTTGCAACGCCAAGAACACTGCTCTCATCTCTAGGACGTTGATGTGCAAATGGGCTTCATGCTTCTGCTATGTGCCTTGGACCTTCCTCCCCAGATAATGCCCCCCCCCCTCCATCTGGGAGGCATCCATGGTTACTGTCACCACAGGTTGTTGTAGGGTAAAGGGGCGACCTAATGTCACTTGACTGGAAAGGAGCCACCATTGTAGATCCTTGCATGACTCTGTGATTTGTAATCTGGTGAGACATGGGAAGTTCTTGAAATGACCATTGAAAAAAAAGGAGCCACTGCAGAATTCTCTTGTTCATCTGGGCTAGGGGCATTAGGGATGTCGTTGCTGTCATGGTTCCTGGAACTTTCAAGACTGTTTTCACTTTCACTTTGGTTCTTGGGAGAAGGTTGGAAATTTGGTGTCTCCGCAGGTAGATCTGCCATCATGGAGACTGTGTCGAGATCTGCACCTATAAATGTAATATGCTGACATGACAACAAGGCAGATTTTTTTTTTAATTTATTGTTATCCTCAAGTGAGAACAAAGTTGTAATGTGGCTTCTCTTGCCTGTTGTAGTAGATGCCTGGTGGTGGCAGTCAAGAGGTAGTCTAGGTACAGAAACACTTGGAATCCCAGTCGTCTCAAGTGAGCCGTGATTACTGCCATGCATTTAGTGAACACTCTGGGGGCTGTAGTGAGACCAAAGGGCAGAGCTCGGAATTGGTAATGACTGGCTCCCAGACGGAAGCACAAATGACTCCTTGATGGCCTGTCCATTTTTATATGGTAGTATGCATCGTGGAGGTCTATCGAGTGCATCCGATTGTCTTTCCCTAAAAGGGAAGAATAGACTGCAGTGTCACCATTTGGAACTTTGACTTATTTATGGATTTGTTTAGTTTGCTGAGATCCATGATGGGTCTCTAGTTCCCTGTTCATTTTGGCACTAAAAAGAATCTTGAGCAAGTTCCGAATCCTATTTGGTCTGAGGGGACTCTCTGTATGACTCTTTTGTCCAGCAACTTTTGAATCTCTACAGTTGCCTGGCCTCTTTGACTGGGTGGAACGTCTGAGATTTTTCTGACATGTGGAACGGGCAGGCAAAAGGGAATGGAATAACTTCTGGATATTATACTTTGTACCCCTTTGTCTTTTGCGATCTCTAGCCAGGCTTCCGGGTACAAAGATAAACGCTGCCCCCCAACTGCCTCCAGAGGAGGGCAAGGCGGGTCTCCTTTCAGGAGCGCTTGAAGGGTTGGCCGCAAAAGGAATCACGGTCACCCTGATTTTGCAGACGACTTCTGCCACGTGGACGACATCTACCATTACTATTTCCCCTTGCCCCTGAGGAAGGATTCACTTTGTGCAGCTTGAAAAACTCCCTTGGATTTTTTGAACCACGTTTTACCACTCTTCTGACCCTTGGGATAGGGCCTGGAAGGTACGGAAAAATATACTTCAATGGTCAAGATAGTTTTTCCTTCCTACTCGCATCTGCTGAGTGTGTCTTTGACTTTTGGTCCAAAGAGTGAGGAACCATCGAAAGGGATGTCAACAAAGGTAGACTTGAAAGGTTTTGCAAAATTACACAAGCACATCCAGGAGTGTCTCCTTAGGGAAACTCCTGCTGCCCTACTCACTCCATCCACTGCATAAGAAATCAGGCTCATGGAGGAGTCCACTACAGAGTTTAAGGTGGATAGCTGAGGGGATACCTTATCTGAGACCCCTGCAGCTAATGTACCTTGAAGATCATCTCCTAACTCTCTTTCAGGAGATCTCTTTGAAGCCTAATGTAAAGTGTGTTAGGTAGTTCAGCGATCTAAGGGCAAAAGTCAGTGACGCAAAAATGTGCTTCCTATATCTGTCCGTCATTTGAGATTTATTGTTCGGTGGATGGACAGATGTCTGTTGGGGCTGTAATAAATTTATTTGGCCTCTGAGGGACTGGTTCCATTGCTTCTGGTGACTCCCATGCCTTTCAACTAACTAGTTCAATGAGTTCGTTGAAAGACAGAGACACCCCTGAACATTGAGATCTAAAGGCTTTCAGGTGCACCATCTCCTCATCAGAAGGGTTGATGGGTTTACAGCCACCTCTCTGTTTAAGGATTTCTAGGATATCCACAAAGGTGATATCCTCAGAAGGCGTGGGACCCTCCTGACTCCTCGAGGTCAGTGTCCGAGGTGACTGACTCATCTGGTGCATCCAGGTGCTTCCTCTTGCAAAGTCTGTTCCAGGGAGCTTCCTCAGAACTGTATTCTGGAGAGGTCTTGGAGACTTGTTTGCCCAATGGGGCACCCTGAGGTCTGGAATCTCCGCCTTCCTGTGGTTGGGGTGGTGTCAAGACAGAAGCCGGTGGTTTAGGAGGAAGAATGTCAGTACCTTTGTGTTGAGCTGTATGGGGGGACAGCACAGTCCTCATCAGCTCAAAAGCTATTCCCCCCTGGCTCCAAGGACATGTCTGGTTCCGAAGAAGCAGTGGGAATCCCCGGCACCAAGATGGCCGGCTCCGAACCCGATGTAGGAGCCAAGTTCACCAGCACCGAAGCCCCGAGAAACAAGCTCAGAACCGAAGAGTCTCAGGTCCAAGCGTCCCCTCCAGACCCAACCGGAAAGCTTCGGCTTCTAGGCATCCTGGACAGCACTGAGGATGTCTGAGCAAACAATGGTTCCAAAATCCCCAGAGTGGGTCTTGGCACCGAAGATTCTATTATAGTGGGTACCAGGCATTCTGGCTTCGATGTTCCAGCTTGCTTGGAGGAGGAATAGATGTGGATGTAAAGATCTTTATTGGCTCCGAAACCAACTGGGTTGGAGCCTAGAAAAGCTTTGCCAGCGCTGGCGACTTCAGCAGTCTGTGCACCATCCTATCCACATCGTCATCCGATAGGCTCCTGGAGGACCTAGAGGAAGTGTTGGTGAGCGAGATCTCTGCAAAATGGGAGATTGCAGAGTAAGGGAGATGGGTAACATTTTTGGAGACCAGCTCTGAACCTGAGTCTCTCTCTTGACTCCGAAATCTGTGGTGCCAAGGAGCTTGGTTTGTCTGATCCAGTAGGTTTCGGATCCGACTGAGTAGTTTTTACTGTCTTCGCTGGCGGTTCCGAATGGCCAGAAGAAGATGAAAAAGATCTCTTGGTAGGTTTGTCAATTTTGGTAGATGGAGACTTAATCTTACTTGAGGTGCTCTGACTTTCTAAGCTTTCAGAGAAAGGAGATTGCAGAAGTCCTCTTACATTGTTTGTTTTTCCTGTCTAGAAAAACCCTAGAGCTAAAGGAATGACAGAAGGTACATGTTTCTTGTAAGTGAATGGCTCCGAGACAGTACACGCAGATACTATGACCATCAGTCAAGGATATTTTCTGGGAGCACTTCTGACATTCTTTAAAGCCAGATGGCTTTGTTTCCTTTTGGTCTTTAGACATTATGACAAAGTGAACAACAAGCTACAACTATTATTATTATTTTTATCAATGAAAAGAATTAGAACACACTGTAATTCAAACCACACACTAAAATAATTTTATATATATATATATATATATACATATATACATACATACACACACACACATACACATACACACACACACACACACACACGTTTTCAAACTTAAAACAACTGTCTAGAAGGGAAGAAAGTTAGATTTACCCTCTAACAAACTGGCACTTAGCCCTCTAACTTAAACAGGCACAAGCTTAACTAACTACCAGAATACTTTAACAGGTTACAAACACAGCAATTGGAAGCACTTTTTACTTACAGTGTTTCAACAAGAAAGTACAACAAAACCCTAAGATAGGAGTAGAAAATTTAAACGGGATAGGACAAAACGGCCTGACGAAAGAAGCGATGGCTAACCACAAAGCCAAAAACTGCAAAATATAAGAAAACCCGAACAACAAATGTGAAAAACACACTATAGGATAATATAAGTAACTAACTATCGAGGCAAATATAAGTTTTTATGAAAATAAATTTCAACGCTTGGTCACGGCCAAGCTGAAGAACCTCCAATCTGTTTCCACGGCAAACGAGATCTGTGGGATTACACCACTGCATGACGGGATAAGTATTCAACCACGAGCCCAAGTGAAAGACTTCGAGCTTTAACATTTGGCCGAGTTGGATCGGCTCCGAACCCAACCAGTAAGAATGAAGGCGAGATAGGTCAACATAACATCTTCTGTTTCCTTTAAGCTCACAATTCCTTGAAAATGCACTTGAAACTAAATTCCTTGAAAAATGCACCTGATTTGTCAAAAAAAAAAAAAAAAAAAACGCAATTTTTGTGAAGAACATATCAAATATATAAGGCAAAAGTCTGGACATTCTGTGAAAATCTGTACAGTTGAGAGGTATGAACACACATACACCCCCCTACCTCCCTTTTATACCCCACATACCTCTCAACTTCTTGAAACTTAGAACAAGAAATCTGGAAAAAAAACCCACAAATAATATGGGGACAAAGGCCCCAAAATAGGGACACCTTTTAAATATTGTTTGTACAAGTTTAGACAGTTGATAAGTTTTACATTAGTATGAATTTAGTTGTACATTAGTATGAATTTTCTGAGGGATATGAAGTGTAAAGCTCAGATGTCTGCCATTATTTTCTGACTTCAGTCTTCAATACTTTGCCAGTGATTTGCCAGAAAACACAATTTTACCTGAAACAGACCAAAAATATGAGGCAAAAATATGGACATTCTGCACAAATCTTGACAATTGAGAGGTATGAAACCTCCATCTCCCTCCTGAATTCATCGCTCTAGAACCTGGCTAAGGAAGCCATATGAAGGCAAAAAAACAAATCCCTTTCCACGAAACAACTCTATGTACTCTCGGATACATTTTTGACAAGAGAATAACCTTTAGGTAGGATATAAAAATCCTAACCAAAACTCATCTCCCATTTTATTCAGTACACAACCGGTGTCTCTGTGTTTTTGTCTTACTCTAAGAATTCTAACTTTCCATTCATTTCTTACATTCCCCTGTCTCCTCAGTCACAGTCTGCCTCCTCAACTTTATCTCCCCCCTTTCTACTTCACACACATTTTCTCCAAAGATATTGAAAACTACCTAAACATCTGACTAAATGTACATGTTGGGACCAATAATTCCACTGCAATGATTTCATAATCACTCCTCCACAACATGTTTACAACCTATGCCTCACCTCAAACCTTATGCCTAACATATGGAAATTCACATAGATCAGGACACTCAAAAAACTTAAACCCAATAAAGCCTCTCATTTATAACTGTTATCAATTTAACCAGCTCTATAGCAAATCTCAACTTAGTTCTTTCACATAAGCAAGCTGGATTTTGGGCTGTGATAAGCAGAATAACTGCTCTCTTGACTCGCACAAAATCCTTCTAAACATACACGTCAGTGTTCTCCCACTGAAAACACTGACACATTCTAGCAATAGTGACAGAGAAAGAGAACCCCCTCAGACCTCATGTTTGTTCTGTTTATTTTTCTGGAGCATTCACTCTTGTAGACCACATGGCAGAGACTTTTATAAACAAGATCAAACTAGAATTACCTTCCTACTTATCCTCAAGATGTGAGAGCAGTGATATTGGGAATAAACAAAAATGGAATGTTTTGAGTGGGAATGAAATTGTTGGCAGCACACACACACATACATAACACACACACACGCACTTACCAACTTCTTACACACACGCACACTTGCACCTAACTCTGACTTGTCTGTTCGTAGTCTGCAGTCCAAATGTCTTCAGCATTCAAATTCCACACCTGCGGAGGAGGAAGATGTAAACAATCGGTCACACAGACACAGCAGGTGTTTGCGACCTGTTATCTTCTGCATTTGTGCGACTAGACACAAAGGGTGTTCTTAAAGAAGAAGCCTTAAAAAAATTTGATTTTTTTTTTAAATTAAAAGAAAATCAATCTCCTGGCCAGTGGGTCTCCTCACAGCCATATTTAATGTGACCCACACACACTTTGGGAACCTCTGTTCCTTAACAATACTAGTAGCCATAGCCCTGGAAGAAGTATTAACAGAATATATACACACACACTGCAAACAGTGAGTAGTGACCTGTGCAAAAGAAGAAAGAAAGTTGTTTAAAGTAGATTTTCCTCAAATGAAGAAACTGCAGATGAAATGTTCCTCATACTTGCACAATTTCTCTGAACAAACTTTAACATATGAACTTGACAATTCAAAATTCTGAACCAAAGCTAAAGAAGTATATACTTTTTCTCACACATATTAATAACTTTTCCATTTTTATCAGAAAGAGGAGGTAGAATTAACTAAGTGCTTAGCAGCAGTGGGATCAACTAAGGCTTTCGCTGCTAATTCAGATTTGGGAATAGTGTTTAAAGATATAAAAATTTAAGAATGAAGAATCTTTTTATACATCCTGTCTGCCTTTTTAGAGGCAGTTGGCTTACAAAATTGAAGGCATTAAGGCACATACACATCCTGGAAAGCTGACATGGATGTAAGTTATAGAAAACCCTTCTGTAACAACTCAATAGTATTTTCTGAGGGACTGAGAAACCTGTGTTCTCCCACTGAAAACACTGACACATTCTAGCAATAGTGACAGAGAAAGAGAACCCCCTCAGGGAGAATCAGAAACTCTCTTCTGAGTCTGAATTAGAAATCTTGAGGAAAAATCCCGAATCTGTACCTCCATTTTCCTCTTCAGGTGTAGAATCTTGAATCTGTTCAGGAAAAGAGGAACCCCTGTTTCACCAGAAACTACTTTACAAGAAGGATCAGTAACCTGAATTAAACCCTGAGCCAGTCCCAGTAAACTATTCCTGTCTAAAAAAATGTGGAGGAGTAGACATGTGCTTGGTTTTCTTTATTTTTGACAGGAAAAATGGGGCCAACCATGTTACTTCTGGCAGCAGCTGCTCCTCAAGGATGGGCACAGCATTCTGGCCTAGCAGGGCAACCTTCCCTGTACCCTCTCACAGGACAGATAAGAGTGTCGCTCCCTTACTCACTGAGGGGACTTCCAACAACCGCTGAGAACCCCTGGTCCATAGTGGATGTAGGTGCTACATCAGTGGAATCTGGGGTGTGGTATGAGTGATATGAGGTACAACAAATGGCACAGTAGAGTCACCCTGTGACTGAGACAAATTGCTAGCCTGCTGTGGTGGCAAAGGCTATTTGCTTAACTTTTTTCTTTTTTGTGGCTGGAAGAAGGACCAGCTGTGGGGACTGGTAGGCTGTTCCATAGTCAGTCCAGAAATCATGCCACCTTCCCAGGGAGGAGAAGCAGCAAATGCCAGTATAACTACTAGTCCACAAAAGTTACATTTTTTTGGATAGGGAAAAAAACATACAGTAATTAACACTTTTAAACACAGTGCTAACATCACCAAGAAAACAAATACAGTTTCTTCACAGAAAATGTGGTTTCAGTTAGTTAACAATACTTTTTTTTTAATCTGATAGAAAAAGAGTGCTTCACTTGAACTGTATTACTACTTGATACAGTCCATTAAAACACAACATTTCTAACTTTAAAATAACTGTCTTGAAGAGGAAAGTAATGAAACATCAATACATTTAAGAAAATGGAAGTTTTTATTCCCCCAAAGGGAGCTTAATTTGCCCAGCAAAGGAATGGAAAGCACAAGCCGGCTGTCGATCTTCAAAAGCCTGAGAGGATCGTACTCTTCAGTGGCAGTAATGCTCTGAAGGGCTTTGCACCCAAATGTGTCATTTAGTCAGCTCAGCTTGAGTTGCTTGACAGCTTGGTTGCGTGGAAGGTGCCCTAAAGTTTTGGAAGCTACTCGGCTGTTATATCCTTGGCAGGGTATAACCCATATAGCTAAAGCTATTGCAACAGTGATTGTGTGATGAACATCTGCAGTGTTGCCCTCGGTTTAACTGCAATGAGAATCTGTAAGACGCTTTATGAGGAACAAGGAAAGGAGGTGAATGTTAAGGTAAAATAGGGGAATAGGATGTTAAGATGTAAGGAGGTGGAATTGTGTTTTAAATATGTTGGATAGTGGTTAATTTTGAAGTATGGATGTGGGTTATTTGTGTGTAAATGAAAAATTAAGCGTACATCAATTGGTGGCCGGAAATGTTTGAGAAATGGATGTATGAACTGTGCAAAACTTTTTGAGGGTGGGGATTATGGGATGCTCCTTTTCCTGAGTCTGCCACCCCACCCCCTCAAGTGCTGAGTGTAGTTTTTTCCCCTTTTAATCAGTTATATTTATGGATGTTCCCTTTTTCCATTTGATTTTTGCATTTCTGTGCCTTGCTGTATATATGTTTTAGGGTCAAGTACAAGAATGTTTGGTTAAAATTCTTTGAATCTTTCATATAGCCTAGATAGCTAAGTGCATCGTGCTCTTCCTTGCAGTTTTCCCCCGTTCTCTGCTGCATGCCAATGTGCTGAAGATGGCAAAAATACTGTGTAATGATATGGACAGACAGAGTTTACCTGGAAGAGTTGATTAAAGAGAGAGAGAGATTCCTGACTCATAAACAGAAGCATAAGCCCACCTGTGGTTTATTGTATTAGAGGAAGTTAGGGGAGACGTTTATAAAATGTTGGAGATGGGAATTGTGGTTTCATAGCTATGGGTGGAGATTTCAGCAAGAGAGAAGGAGTATATGTGCTAGACTTGTTCTGATGGTAACCAAGAAGTTATTGCTGTGACAAGCAAAGGTGGGTCTTGTGCTCACAACATAGTCAGAAGGAGAAAAACGGATACACCTTGGGGTGGGGGACATTGTCAACACTGCATTATGTGAGGGCGAGCAGACTCCCATCCACTGTAGAACTCACTTGCGTCCTGATAAGTAACTTCATGCCAAACTCTGTGGAACCATTGGGGAATTTAAGCCGAACTGCTGAGGTTAATTCTTACTGGCTCAGAGTTTATGATGTGAGCTTTGAGCACGAAAGCTTACATAATCACCTTTTTGCAGAAACCTGAGAAGAAAAAAATGGCTTACTGGAAAAGCTTTAATGGGTTTAAAATAATGTAATATTTGAGAAGAGAAGGTTTAAATGTTGTTGTGAACTGATACAATGGAAAAAAGTGACAGCCTTAACTCGGTAATGACATTTGGTGGTGATAATGGTCTGTTCTGAAAGGTTTAGGGTCGAATGGGGTTATGGGCTAAAGAATTAGAAGGATTTTATAACTTTTTGCAAGTGAAAGGAAACTGGAACATAACCACCCCTTACCTCTTAACCATACTCCATTTGGTAATTTGCTGCTCTGTACCCAAGTTCTTTTGTAAGTGTGGGCCAATACAAAAAGAGAAAGCGACCACACTGCTGAGTAGATCTCTCATCAACAAGCCAAATGCAAAAGGAAAAAGTAATGAGAGTTTCTAGCCACGATATCTTGTACCAATGTTCACTCCAAAAAGCTCAGACTCCAAAGTAAAATCCAATACGATTTATTAAAAGTAAAAAAGATGAGCACTTTCGCGTAGTGGACCTACGCTTCATCAGATCAGATCTTTTGTAAGTGTGGGCCACATAGACATTTCAAGTTTGAGATACCATCAAAAAGACATAGTTTATCTTGACCAACAAAAGAGAGATGTGTGTTAATTGAAATGTGTATGGGCAAAAAAGTGCATTTCTGATCAGTTGTGATGTGCATTCTAAGCAGTACTGTGGTACACGTTGACATTGTTAAAGTGAGTGATTTAAAATGGATTGAAAATATAACTTAAGGAGGTGGGCCTTCTTAAAACTTACTATGGGAAAAATGGGAGGTATGGAGTGGAAGGTTGAAGGAAAGATTTTGCATAATTTAGCAGTGAGAATCACTAGGAAGAGGGAGAAGGTAGTGAGGAATATGATGAGGGGGTGATCCAGAAATGTTCTCTTGGCCAGAAGGTCTGTAAAAGAAAAGACAGTGGCTAAACTCCTAAATTATTTAATTTATCTTTGTAATTAAAAAATTAATGTGGACTAATTGATAGCAAGTTTTATTTGTAAATGTGAATAGCATGGCGTGCTATTTAAAATATATGGGATTTTAAGTTTGTGAAAGAGTCTGTTAAGATATTTTGATATTCTTACAAAACATGGAGAGAGAGACAGTGAGATGAAACAGAGAAAGAGGGTGGTCCTGTGATTATTTGGAATGTGAGTGAGTTCTCAAAGGTAGTTTTGCTTAAGAGAGATGGTGAGATGTTCCTCTGCGTTTGTTGCACTGTACCGACAGCAGGGAAGGCAGTGTGTGTTTGAATTTATAATCTGAAAGATGAATGATTGATTGGGGTCCTGGATATTTACTCCTCAATAAATGGGATATTTACTCCTCAATAACAGAATGAAGAGAGTGCTAAGAAGCCTGAGTAGTCCCTACAATGAGGAATGTGTAAACATTATTTGGTTTTCTTTTTAGGAAACACAAAAAAATATATATATGTTCGATTCACGGCTGGAGTGCCTTCTGTGTGGAGTCTCCATGTCCTCCCCACGGTCGAGTGGCCTCCAAAAAACATGTTTGAATGGGCGTGCCTTCGCTGAAGGTTGGGCATCGGTCTGGCAACTCGGCACCATAAAAAAATCTACTGCCAATCATTAGCGGACCGGAGTTCCGCTGTGGTGACCCCTAACCAGGATAAGCCGAAAAGACACTAGATCAACACAAATCTAGTCTCAAAACTTTCTGGCGCACAATCAAAAAAAATCCTACACCTAGAAAGTCAGTCCTCTCCCAACCCTGCTGTGATAGTACCTCCTCAGACATAGCATCTCAATTTAACTCTTACTTCATCGACAGCATAGCTTCCATCATCAACAAATTCCCCTCCATCTCCCTGTACTTTGTTAGTCTGTTACTATCTGTCACTCCACATTTTCACTCCCTGTCACTCCACATTTTCACTCCAATCAGTTCCCACTTCATTTATCAAATCCCTCTTATACAAATTCAAGCCATGTTCCTCCTCTGCAGATAATCGTCCTAATGAATTCCTAAAAATGGCAGCTGATGCAATTTCTTACCCAGTCTCCATAATCATTAATAGATCCATCAAGGAAGTTTATGTCCGTTCCCTGTGGAAAAAGTCCTTCATCCTTCCTCTCCACAAAGGTGGCACCTCCTCAGAAATATGTAACTGTAGGCTAATTGCTATTCTTTTACTATTAAAACTTCTAGAGAAATGTATTAGAGAAATGTATCCACAAACAATTTATTCAATACCTACTCGACAATAATCTTCTCTCTCCTACCCAACATGGATTCAGACCAGCACACAGCACTGTCACTGCTCTTCTATCCTTTGCTGACACTGTAAATAAAGATCGTGACTTGGGAAACTTCATCTCATCTTTGTTCTTAGACTTATACAAAGCCTTTGACACCCGCTCCCACCCCCGACTCTTATCACAACTATCTCTTCTGGGCTTAACTGAAACATCCTTACAGTGGTTTACTAGCTGTCTCTCTAACAGATATCAATCCTTCAAATGGAATTCTAATTTCTCTCCTTACTTACCAGTTAGCACTGAAATACCCCAAAGCTCAATACTAGGTCCACTATTTTTCAACATTTTCATTAATCATATTAATACTGCCACCAAACAAACCACCCTTATTCAGTATGCCAACGATTCTGCTTTAATCTGCTCCACCGGTATTCTGACCTGATAAACAGAGCTTAATTAAAGAAGCATTCACCTCCACTGAGTCCTGACTCACCAACAACCATCTACTATTTAATCCAAAAAAACTAAGCTTTTACTATTTTTACCAAAACAATTTACTCGTTACCTCTAACTTTGCTATTACTTCTCTGAACAGTACTGCAATAGATGTGATTTCACATGGTAAGGTATAACTGTTGACAACAATCTTAAGTTCATATCACCAACAACATAAAAAACTAATCAAAAATTGGGCATGATGTATACGGCTAAGAAATCCATCTCCAACTCCACAACAGTAACCCTTGCCACTACTTATCACTTACTCTCCCTTCTATATGCTTCACCTATTCTAACCGATCTTCACTCTTCCCTCATTAAAACCTAGTCAGTGTTATAATAAAATAACTAAACTTGTCATATGACAGGCCCACTACTCCCACGACTGTTCTGCTCTAAAGTTCCTAAATTGGCTTGAATTACCCTACCTTCTAACCTTTAATCAACTAACATTAACACACAAAATACAGTATAAGTCCTCATTTTCTACATCAACATTATATTCCATCCCGTGCCCCTCCGTTCTTCTCACAAGTATCTACTGTCTATCTACGAACCTCAAAGATCCAATGGTGTTAGTCTGTACCCTCACTGCATTGCCAAATCATGGAATAGCATTCCAGAATTAGTCAGATTTGCACCCTACTACTATTCTTTCAAATCTAGACTGAAGGAACATCTAACCAATAACTGGGATCTGCACATGTTCTACTCCATCTTAGTATTCATTTCTATTCCCTTTTCCCTAGTCTTAATGTTCTTCTGTTGATCTATCCTACTTCCCTTCCTGCATTACCTACCTTCTAGCCTCCGTTCAGTTAATTTATTGCAAAGTACTCCAGCTAGAATGTATATTTAGTGTGTCCCCAACTTGCTACTAATTCTGTGATATATTCTTCTTGCATTAATATGTAACATACATATTAGGAATTCCTCTTGTATATAATGTGTGTTCAGCAGCTTATTGCTTCCATACTATTATACCCCCAAATTGTAATGCTGCTTTCTTTTTATGTGTACAGAATGTCCTAACCATATTGTTTATTTTTTTACTGTATACCGCAAACTGTACTCTTGTGTTATTGTCTTGGTCTTTATAACCAATGTAGATTTGTAATTTTGTTTAATGTGTACTCTGGAGCTTTTCTCCCTGGGCCTCCGCTGAAAATGTGCTAATACCCAGTCAGACTTTCCCGGTAAACAAATGTCGCATAAGTAAATAAATATGTACTTCAAAATGCCTTAGCTTTCACATCTCATTTTTTTTGTATATTGACACTTATCTAAAAACTATCCTTCTTTGTTTATTAGTACTTGAGTTTTACACAAGGAAACAATGCAAAGTTTGTTACTGCCTTTGTGCTCAGCTTGTGACTGATAAGGGTCCTTAGACTAGTCCATCATCCTATTTATCAAATAGTTAAATAGAAACAGAAGGTCTTTTGGCCATCTCTGCACTTTAGAGGGATAAGACCCCAGCTGACCAATGTCTGATTAGTGGACCCTTATAAGTAGCTGCCTGGGAAGGATTTGACTGAGCGGTTAGATTTGGCTTATCCATTCAGTGGGATGAGAGTTTGCCACGTCAGCACCTATTAGGGAAAGGCCCACAGGTGTGTTTCATACATTTGGAGACCTGGGAGTGCAAACTCAGAGAAAGATTGTTGGTAGTGGGTCAGTGGATGTGCATGTTGATACTGGGCTTGTCGTAATGAGCATTGTACTGTGTTTGCCAACTAATGTCTGGGTTTGTGGTAGTAAGAGCATCGAGTCTACTCTACCCCTCTCATGATTACAGCAGCTTTTGGTTTGTTTCTTTCCATACCGGCCAGTGAACGAATGAATGACTGGGACTTTCCCAGTCAGGCTACATGGAAAATAGGAGGAGCCAAAAAGTGTGTATAGAAGTGAAGAGTAGGAGAACATGAATGGATGGTAGTAGGCTTGCATAGTACTTGTAAGCTAAAGATTAGAGAAAAGAGGTAGGTAGCAAAACAAAATGTGATTTAAAGGGTGGTATAGGAAGTAAAATAAAGTATCTTATTTCAAGGATCATAGGATGTTTTCCTTTTCTAGTAGAAGCCACTATAAAGGAAAGCATAACTCTTTCGTCTACTGAACTATTTTCAAGAGTTGCCAACTTCTTCAGATCAGTGTTACTGACAGAGTAGCTTTTACCTTGGCATCAACATCGATTTGAGGCCATCTGCAACATTTGAAAATGGTTTAGTAGACAGAAGCAGTTGTCTTTCACTTTAGTGGCCAAATAAAGCTTTCTGTTCAATCATGTGAACTGTGATGGTATTTTTGTTTGTTCTGCAATATAGCTCCCTGAGACTGACTGGACAGAGCTGGGGATGTTGATCATTTCATAGCTATTTTTCTCCAGGAAGGATGGAAGGAGGAGGAATATATTAAAATTAGACTAGACAGGCTAGAATAGTTGTGATCATAGCTGAAATGTTTCTTGAAGTACTTGGGAGAGACATTTTAGAGAAGAGGAGACCAATTACCTGGGTGAGAATATATTTATGTTTTAGAAGAATGAGCAACTTGGATATGGAGTCAGAAGAATTTGTCAAAGTTGTTCACTTGTTAAGTGGAAATAATGCCCCTTGAAAGTTGGGACTTTATTTTTGATTTCTGTACACATTTGGAAGAAGCCATAAGAGTTTACTGAAGATTGGAGGGTGTATAGTTTTTGTGTGTTTTTTGGGTTGAATAACATGTCATTGATATATTACAAATGATGCCCCATATAAAATGGATATTATGGGAAGGGACTAAAAGAAGGATGTGAAGCATTGGTTTGCATTAGTCAGGTGTTGGGCTCTGTAAACCTGGTAGTAGCAAAATTAAATACCTGATGGAAGAATGGCAAGAGATGCAACACTGGGAAAAGTTTGATGTTTTTCTGTAGGTGGTTTAGAGACAAGGTTGTGAAGATAGAAGATTAGTAATAGAATTAAGTAGGTAAGGATTAGCAGTTGGTGTAAATTGTTTGCATTTGTTTACCAGGAAAGTCTGTCTTTGTAAATACTCCTTTTCTGCAGAGGTTTGATGAGAAGCTCCTCAGTGCAGTGAATAGTACACACTACTACACAATGGATGGACAGAAGCAAAAGAATAGGAGAACAAAAATCAAAAATAGATGCCTAAGAGAAGTGTGAAGAAGAAGAAATAGTTTGGAAAGTAAAGGGAAAGTCACTGTTTCGGGGGCTAAATTTAAACATTAGAGCATTTTTTGGAATGTGTCAAACATGCATTTAATGAATGGAAGAGACTAAAGAAACAGGGAAAGGGTATGTGTTGGGCTGGGGAAAGCAGCCACATTTGGTTAAGTGGGAGACAGGAAATATGAGATTTCTGTCAACTGGTAGAACACCTCTTTTTACATGCACAGGTATTGGAGGCATCCATGGGAGTTCCCCAGTACTGTCTATGTGGTATAAGGCTATGTACCCCCAGAATGTCCTGTGGGAGTAAGGTCACTGCTGTGTACCATTCAGTCCTTGTATTTGAGGAGTAACTTGTGCCTTCATTCTTGACTTTAACTTGAATATGTTCATGGTAGATGTAGGACTCCCAATGGTGTATTTTGTCTCGCCTGTGTTTTTGTGAACAACATATAAGGCAGGGATAACCACCTGATGATATGAACCTTGGCTCTATATGATTGTCACTCTTGAGGTGACACTCCCACCCCATGTGCAAAAATGGGGAAAAAGGGATTATGGATGTATGGATATAATGGTGCAGCCAGCGTTTTGGAATGCATCTGGTTTGGGGATGTGAAGATTACATTGCTGTTTGTAGATGCTCTTGAACTGCCTCACATGACTGCAATCTCCAATGTGCAGAAGTGTGAATTGCTGCCAAGTGCTAAACCTGCTTCTGAATCAAGAGGTCATGATCAGTCCTGGAAAAAAGAAGAGGGTACCTCAGGTAGAGAAGCTTAAGTATGTTGAGTCTTGCTGAGAAGAGTTAATTGAGAGACTGACTAGAAGATTGGTACAGCACCTGTAGGACTGCAGTCATAGAACATGAGTAAGGGTAGAGGGGATCAGGAGACTGACCAGAAAAGTGGTAGAGCAGTAGGACTGTAGGCATTGAACAGGACCATGAGTGAGGGTAGTTGGGATCAGGAGATTGACTAGAAGATTGGTACAGCACCTGTAGGACTGCAGTCATAGAACATGACCATGAGTAAGGGTAGAGAGGATCAGGAGACTGACTAGAAGACTGGTGCAGCGACAGTAGGACTGCAGGCATTGAACATGACCATGAGTAAGGGTAGAGGGGATCATGAGACTGACCAAAAGATTGTTGCAGCAGCTGTAGTACTGAAGGTATTCTTCTGGATTCTGGTGGGGAAGTCAGCTTGTCGTAGAACAAAATGTTCAGGTTATCTGTAAGTTTTGTCCCCCTCCTCACCTGTTACAATGAGCTTTGGATAATGATCAAAAGGATGAAATGACAGATGCATGCATCAGCAGATGGGGTACCTTTGTTAAGGTAGCTGGGTTCATATCCTTGCCAGCATGAGGACCTCTGCAGTCCTGGAATACTTACCAGCACAGCCACTGATCCTCTGTTGAGAAGAACCAGTTGTGGTGTTTTGGGGATGTTTTGAAGATTTTTATTTATTTTATTTTTTGGCATTTGCTTACCGGGAAAGTCCACTGGGCCAGGATAAAGCCATTTTCATTGGAGGCCTGGAGAGAAAAGCTCCACAATGGAGTTATTATAACAGTACATAAAATATAAAACAGTTAATAGATACAAGTGATATTAACAAAACAGACAGTATTATACAATAGTAGAATATAAGTCTGTAAACAAACGCTATGTACCGATTTATATAGGTAAAAGTTACATACTAATCAAGTAATCATAATTATTATGCATTTGAGGTAATATAATGATAAAAACAAATCATTTAGCAGTATGTTCAAGGTGTTCTGAGAGTACAGACAGCACAATAGTGTAGGGCAAAGTGGTGGCAAGGATAGAAAGTAAGGCAGAATAGATCATTTGTATCTGTTTTACATAGAGATAAAAGAATGTTTGAAGAGGTGAGGATGTAAATGAAAGTGTTTGTAACTAGGGTGAAGGGAGTCAGGTTATGGATGGATGAGAAATGAAACATATGCAATGCCATAGGGTGGAGAGGTGTTGCTGCAGAGATGTTTTGAAGGAAGAGATGTTGCTGGAGGTTCTGATAGCAAATGAGAGAGAGTTCCAAAGCTTGGCAATAGAGAAGGAATAAAGCTTGTGGGCATTTAGGTTTGTCTACCTGCAGGAGAAGTTGATTTTCAGATCTAAGTGGTCCGTTTGGATGGTAATGGGTTAAGATAGAAGAAAGAACTGAGCAGTCTGAAGGTTTGTAAATGATTTTGTGTGCTGTGATATGCTGTAGGTAGGATAGATAATGTGGAAGTTCAAGCCAGTTAGGGCAGTGCAATGATGGGAAGAGTATTTTGTGTTGGTTGCAAACTTGGCAACCCTATTGTAACATGACTCAAGCTTGGTTTTTAGGGAGGACTGGATATTGGTAAGGAGAGGAGCACCATACAGGAGAGAAGGTAGGAGAAAGTTTAAGGCAAGAGTACACTTAGAGCAGTTAAGGTAGTATTATGTCTGTATAGGGTGCCAAGTTTATAGTTTGTTTTTATTGTGGATGTGAAGTTCAAATGTCAATGTTTTTGTGATGGTAAAGGTATTCTGGCTTAACTGCAGAAGTTTTGTCGTTGATTTGCAGAACAAATAATGGTTGAATCGTCTTCATATTGTACAACAGTTCCATTTTTTTAAACGGGTGTGGAAGTCATTTATAAAAATACTAAAGAGAAGGGGTCCTAAGATGGACCTTTGGGTGACTATTGTACAAGAATTAAGAAATGGAGAGAAAGATTTGAGCCATCTAGGTGATTTGTTGTCTACCTTTTAGATAGTTAGCAAACCAGTTTATTGTTGGGGGAGACGATAACTTGGGTGGAGGGTTTACTGAGGTGTAGAGGGTGGGAGATCGTATCAAAGGCTTTTGAGAGGTCAAGAAAGAGAGGATACAAATTTACCATTGTTTCTAGCTTGATTGACAGTGTCCGTAAAGGAAATAAGAGCAGTAGTACTGTGGCAGACCTAAACCCATGTTGAGTTGGGGAGAGGAGTTGGTTAAGTAGTAGGTAGTTTAGAATTTGAGAATGGATACATTTTTCCAGGATTTTAGAGCGAGAGGAGAGGATGGGAATAGGTCTGAAATTAGAAATGCCTGTGTTATTACCACCTTTATGGAGTAGATGAATATATGCTTTTTTTTCTATATGGTAGGAACAAAAGACTCTTGGAGGGATCTATTGAGAAGTATGCTGATGGGATAGGTGATGGACCTTGCTGACATTTTGAGGTATTCCGGAGGTTAGTTGTCAGGGGCACAGGAGCCAGTTTTCAGTTTGAGGAGAGGTCTAGTTATGATAGTGATGGGAACAGAGGAGAAAGAAAAGGTGGATGGGGTAGGGGGCTGTATTCTGAAGGGGAGGTGTTAGTGGGGAAAGGTAGTGGTAAATTTGGCTATTGTGTCAGTAAAATGTGAATTGGCAAGGGTGGCTATTTCACTGGCAGTTTTCTCGGAGAAGGAGCATGGGTTATTTTTTGTACCAGGGTTAATTAGAGATGAAATGGAGTGCCAAAATTTCTTTGTATTTTGTTTGTAAATTTTTTGAAGGTTTAGATAATATTCTTTTCTGTCATTAATAATTAGGCACTTGGGTTGATTACGGAAAAGAAGATAAGAGTGTAGAGAGTATGACTAACTGATAGACGGTTGAGTGAATATTTAAACAAATAGTTAAACAGTAAATCAGATATTTAAACAAACAGTAAGTCTAGCTGTTAGGCAATTCTGTAAAATTTCAACAGATAGTATAGCCAGCTGTGTGGAATTTGAGTAAATAAGTCAGCAGTGCTGCCCTTGTGAATGAACACCAATTAATGACAAATAGCCAGCTGCGTGGAATTTGAGTAAATAAGTCAGCAGTGCTGCCCTTGTGAATGAACACCAATTAATGACAAAAACTGATAATTACAAATTGTAAGATAAAACATGTAGCAAATGCAGTGGTACGAATCTCTAAATTGTGCAATGGTTAGGTTTCATCATGGGGCACCTCTTGTGTTGTGCATAACCCACTAGGAATAGTCATAAATCCCAGACAACAAATTTGCAAAACCCTTATCCCATATACACAGCTCAGCCTTAATGAAAAATGCTCATTTTCTGTCCATACTTCAAGATGTAATTTCCAGACTGCGCGCTTCAAGTAATAAATGTAAGATGTAGTTGGCTACAGTTCATATATTTTATGTACTGAGTGCTCACTTTTTTGTGCTGTACTGGGGACTGTAGTGTGGATGAAGACAGAAGCTACAGGAACCTGACAAGTTAATAGGGAAAAAAAATAGGGACACCTGAGCTTTTCACGACTAATGGTGTGACAGTCATGTTAGATCTGGCTTCTAGAATTGTACCACAGTTGACACAATATGCAGTTCATTTAAGGGTAAAAGAATAATGATTGTCGATACCTAGTTTATAAACTAGGAAATGAGCCGACAAAGTGAGTAGACTTTCCTCACTGTTATCAGTCAGAACATTCTGCAACAGTAATTTTTTGTCATTAAAAGTATTTTCATGTGCAAACATTATTTTTTCAGGAATGTGTAAATGTTTCAAACAGACTTTACAATTTATTAACAGAAATAGCTGCCCACAGTTGCCAGCCAAGCTTTTCTGCAGACTTTGTTTTACACGTTTGGGTTGTATAACTTTACAAATGTGTATTTATGCTTAATGCAGGCGACCAGGTTTGTCCAGTCTCCTATTATAGCTAATTATCTGGAACTGTCACCATGTTTTATTTCTACGTTTAGTCTTTCCATCCAGAGTAGTTTAGAGGTACTTAATCTTAGGTTCCACAATTTCATTTGGTAACCTGTCCAATCTTCCAACAACTTTCTCTGTGAAATAATGCTTTTCACATCTTTTCCAAGTTGAGTTCCAACTACCTGCCACCTGTGCTCTTTTGCTCCCCTACCATTTTCTAGTCATCTCATACTTACTGTCACTGTCTCACGTCTGTATCGTGAGCTCTGTCATCTTATCCAGAGTGAACTTTCCCGGCTTTAGTAGCTTCTTCATAATTCCTCTGTGCATTTCCTCCAACAACTTTATTTCTCTAAAAGGTTTTCAAGACAGAACAGTGCATCTGAGTATAGCTTCTTCAAAGTATTGTCTTGTAAAATGAAATTAGTACTTCAAGGAGTAGAATCTAATAATTTTGAAGTATGCATTACAGCATTCTGTCATCACTTGCCCGTGTCTTATCAGTTTATTTCTGATTCATTTTGGGCAGGATAATGATCCTAGTTTCTTTTGCTCTTTGGTATAATATTGTCCTAACCAAAATGGATGTGTTTGCACTTATCATGCTATCTCAGTTGACATTCTCTATCCACTTTACAAGTTGCATTAGATGACTTCTCATACTTTGTCCCTTTGTACTCTCTCCATCCTCTTCCAAAGCTGCACCATACTTGTCAACTGCAAATAAATGAATCCTATTTGATTGGCAGATTCTGTGTTCTATGTACCCACTGTGATACTTGCTCAACAGCACATTTTCTAATACAAATTTTAACTTCTGAGAGTATTTTTCTATTATGGATCCCAGGATTGAGATGAGGCTCACTGGCTTATACTTCTGAGAATTGTTTTGGAAACCCCTTGTGTAAAAAAGCACCCAGATACCATCTTATTCTAGTAGAGGCACTTTAGTCTCCAGGAAAAGGTTCTACAGTCTAGTTACTGCAGCACCAAGAACCCCTGACTGCATTTTTGGCACGCTACATTGGAGGTCATTTGATCAAGGGAATGTAAACTATGATCTGTAATTTAGAGTTAGTTAATGCCTTTTTTGGTAGAAGCATACATCTCTATAGAAGAGGGAGGAAGGGATTTCATTGACACAAAATACTATTACTGGGAAGAAACCTGTCGCCACCATTGTGGAAATTAGATTTCTGATGAAACACCAAGACTTCTCATATGTTAACACTTTCAGAAAATGTTAAATTGACCAACTTACAACATGCTACTGAATGGGTGATTTGTGTCCTGTTTGTAGTACTTTATATGCAACAGAATTGGCACACTGTTAAACATTCCATATTGCTGAACACATTAGTCATGGATGAAGTGAAATGACAAAAACGCTGTATATGAATGCACACCAACTCATCGGGGGCCAAGTACATGTTCACAGGCATCAATAACATTTAATTTCCTAGCATTGGGAAGGCAGGAGATATTAAACCACAAACAAAAAGGTTTGGATTGCCTGCAATGTAGTTTTATTTGCCTCAGCACTTTATGAATTTTTATTAAAGTCAAAAATGAATTTTCTGTGTGTGAAATGTGTTTTATAAACTAAACTAAGTACATTTTGCTTTTTTTTTTTTAACTGCTTTTCTCAAAATGACCACTGGGTGCCACTATACAGCAATCCATACCAGATGTTAGACTAAAGTTAATATTAAGGGGGATTTTCTGATTTGTTGTTTTTGAACACTTGATGACTGAGACATCTTTTATTTAAAGAACTAAATGCTCAACTTCTCTATCCTTTTTCCCCCTATTCATTATCCCTGCTTTGAATAAATAACACAGCATTTAAAGTATTTTAAACTGACTGTCTCTCTCCACTAGAGCAGTACCTTACTGTACTGTGGTGGTTTCACTTTCAAAAAGCTTTTATCCTGCCCTAAAAAAAGTCTCCAATTCATTGATGTCATCAAAGCCATTGAATACAGGTAGTTTTCTGGCCAATTCTCTCCCCAAACTAACATCATCACAACCATCCTAAAAACCTACCCATGCTGTGATGTCACAGCTCCCTGGTCTTTCCTCTAGCCGTACAGAATGTAAAGGCTAGAACAAGGAAACAGTCCATGAGTCAAGTCTCCCTATGTGAGCTGTCAATCACAGCAGGTAACAGCTCAAATTACCCTTAGCACTTTTGACAGATGGGGAAGTTAGGTGTGAAGGGGGATGGGAGATAAATCAAACTAATACAATTCAGGCTTCACAAAAAAAATGCAATTTCGCCATTCTAAAAAGCATTAGCAATAAAAAGAACTTTGAAAGGCTGTTCTGTGGCATTTGGATGGTTTGTATTTTAAGTACTCATTGAACGGCATGAAATGTTACTTACAACTAACTGAAAGATAGCAGTGTATACATGTAAAATCAATGCAGTGACAGGAGCTTTAGGAAGAAAGAGGCCTGCATGATGTAACTTTTTACAGATGAGCAAGGCATTGTGTGATACCTAGAGGCAGACTAAATCAGAAATACATCAAGATGTTAGACCCCAGATGTTAGACCCCATGTGGTCAGACTCAGAAATTACATAAAATAATACTTAAAAACCTGTAAATAGTACCAGAGTGGTGTTAAAATGTAGGAAACAACAAACCACGATGAAATAAACATGTTTTTTGAGTCTGTGAGTGTGGTTCTCCTTTAAAGAAGTATTCTGTGTGTTCTACTGTTTACAACAATCACTGAGTCAGGTCGCATGACTCTGTTGTTCCTCCAGAGGATGCATTTATAAGTAAATGCTGTAAAGATGTATTTGATACTTCAAGTTTTGTTAGTGGATTATTTTTGTTGTTCTTCAAATCAAAGTATTTTCTTAATGGTAAAGTGACAGATTTTTTCAGTTTGGCTTTGGAGTTTGCTCTTACTGTTTATTTTGATGGGTTAGTGCTCTCTTCATGTTCTAGTACCTTTTCATTCCCCCATCCCATTATCCAAAGCCTGGCAGTTGTGGATGCTGAGAGCGGGGAGTTGCATGCTTGGCATCCAGTGTAGTTGGATTTTTTTATAGTATGCCCTGTGATCTCTCTCCTTCTGTGGACTGGCAAGCAGAGCATGATGGTAGTGTTGAGACTGTACCACTGGTTTGTAGTGACTTCTCAAGCCTCTGCACATTGGAGATACAGCACTCTGCTATCCACTAAGTACTGTTTCTCCGGAGGCACTCATTTCCTCTCTTTAGTGTCAGATGGTCTAGCCATTCCCTCCTGTGCCGTACAATTGGCTAAGGAACCTGCTAGATGAATACAGCTTATTGGGATGCATTCAGGGCTTTCCCCATCTATGTCAAGGAATGGGCTTTATACCAGTCTGTTTTTTTACTGTTTACCATTGACTGCTGTCCTCTTCTTTAATGCTAGGCCACCAATTCCAGATTCCTTAATACTTAACCAGAACAGTAAAAATTCCTTGCAAACTCCATCAACATTGTGTATATTACAATGTATTCACTTAAAATCACACCACAGAATAATGCCTAGTACAGGATTTTCTCAGAAAATAAACCAAAGCAGAAATAAGAAAGAATAACTGAAATGCTTATCTCTATGAATTCTTGTGCAGCCTTTCTATATGCACACAGTAAGTTATTTCACCATGGATTGTTTCATTATTCCAACGCAGCACCGTATCCATACACCACATTTTTCATACCAGACATAAAGTAAGGTCTTCCTGTACGTTTTCATAAGTTATGCTGTGTATTGTAAACTTCCCTAATCTTGAGATTTTAAATTTTGTTTCTATTTTACACAAAAAAGGGTAGGGTACTGTACTGTTTCTTTACCTGTATAATACAAATGAAATACCCTTCCCTTTTTGCATTTATATTTGTCTGTGATTTTTTTTTTTTGTTTTTTTTTTTTGTACTTGAGTAACCAAGAGAAATCTGAAATGAGTCAACTTTTTTTTCTGCTGCTCAGTATTCATATACTTTCCAATTAAAGATGTATATGCATCTCTGTATTATCTTATTAAACCACTGCTTGCTCAGTACTGACCTTTTGCTCAGTACTGGCCTTCCCATCATTTGTCATTCTCCTTCCTTTTTAATCTTCTTAAATAACTCTGCATTGTGATCATTCAACTCTAGCTTTTTATACACCTTGCATTTCTTGTCTCTGTCTTGCCATACATTAAAATTTTGAACACCCCCTAAAAAAATCTGGGCAAATTTCAAAAAGCACAAAACTTTGAAAGGATAAAATTGGATGAGTCCTTCTCATTTTGCTCTTTTTTTTTTTTTTTTTTTGCAGCCTAGAACAGTGTTATCAAAACCCTGTTATCAAATCTTCAACACATTTACAATTTCATATAAGCCTATATACTCAATAAAAGGAATAGTTCTCAGATTTCAGAACAGTTTACACCAGGGTCAAGGATGCTGCTGCCATGAGTGTGCTAGTGTTACATTGTGAGACCCTATACTGTACCTTGCTCTAAGAGTAAATCGTTTTGTCATCTAATCCAAAACCAATCTGTCAAAATCCATAAGAGCTGAAACTGCTGATAAAAGTAATAATGCCCCAAAATGTTCAGTCCTCCCATCTAGAACACTTTTTTTTTTTGTTCCACCAAGTAAATTTGTCAAAACTCATTAAAAGTTAAGTTGCACTTTTGGTTTAAACCACAACCCCTTCCAAAAAATAAATACATTCTGTGACGCCCACCACTGCTGCCAGTATGTGATGGGCACCAATATGTGTAATCCCAACGGTGAGCTAGTAATTAAGGAGCCTGAATCCTCACCACTGACACTGGAGAGGGACGTGCACTTGAATACAAATGGATGCAGTCAATATTTCCAGATGCAGACCTTTCTGCATCAAGTACAATTTCTACTAAGAGCACACAGGGAACACACTCAGCCCAGGGTCTAGATGTCTCTCTCTGTCTCCCTCCAGATCCCTAGTAAGACTCCCCAGTGGTACAGCTGTAGGTTTAAGTCCTCAGCCGAATGTCCAAGCCATGTCCTCCAGCACTCTGTCTGTCAACCCAGTGCTTTCTGTCACTGCCCCTAGTAGCTGACACACACACACATAAACACATACACACACCTGGGAAAGCCTGGCACAGGTTTACCTGCTGTGTCCCCGTCTGCCCAGAGTATAAGGTAGTTATCACTGCCACCAGACATTTCACATCAGCTACTGTAAGATCCTTAACAAAGGGTGTCCAATTATACTATCCAATATTAATACTAATACAAATGGTAGCAGTTCTCCAAGATGGCTAGGCCTTCTGTTGTGGCCCACACAGTGTCACCAAATAAATACAAGTACTCTGAAAGGTTAGATACTCTCTACAAGAACCAGCCACGATAAACATATTAAATATATTTAATAATAAATAATAGTACATGAAAATACTGAATGTATATTTACAGTAAACCACAGAGTTCAAATCACAGAAAATATTGAAAACAACATTGATAGACAGACCCATACAAATAAAGAAAAACAATCTCTAAACTAAGCTTCACTATATTCCTGACTGAATCTAAGAGAATCTACTGTTCCCTAATAACTTAACTTGGGTAAGACAAGATGAAGTACGTGAGCAGTCTTTCTAGTCAGGTTTTCCAAGCAGAATACTGTATACTTTGAGATTACTCACTGTAAAATAGAATGTCCAAGATGACTTGCAGAATGACCTCATCTGGTCACTTGACTGTAAGTTCCCACAATATTTCCTTTTGACGTCTGAGACAGGACTATAGCAGACTGCTACCATACACATTTAGAGCTTTTATGGCAATGCCTAGGAACCAGAAACATTTCCAACACGTCCCCCCCCCCTTTACAAAAGCTAACAGATAATGGCTGTTCCCAGACCTACAGTCTCCAGGCCAACTCAGCACTGTGGGGTAATGTTCAATGATTTAACATCTCGTTTACATTTCCTTTATTTTTCTTAAAATAAGCCAGCTGGTTAACCATTGCTGTGCCAGTGTCCTCTATTAAAATGTATACATTTACTTCAGATACTATTGTAATACATGTACATTTCTCTTCATTTCAGCAGGGTTCACTGTTGATGCATTTTAACACAAGCAAACTCGCAAATACATTTTTAGCACAAGTATCTGTACAACTCAGCTTGATATACAAATTACATGTAATTATTTACAAAATTCTGGCTAGCTGTGCTGGCAGAAGTCATACATCCACTGCCCTATGTCTCCCTGGCATGGCTGGCAGTACCGCCTATTGTCACACATGCATACATAAAATAACACAAAAAGTTTTGAAGGGGATGTTTCCCCACCCACACAACTGATAGTCCAAACCTCAGAGACAAGAGAATACTGTGTTTTCAAGCAAGACATCTAATGAATTTGCATGACCTCAGAGACTGTGTAAAGAATATGCAGTGCAGTGTAGTCTTTACTTTTCAGGAAAAAAAGCAAAAAACAAAACCAAATAATTTGCCCATGATGAAAAAAATCTGTCCTATTCATTTTGTTATGAATTTCACAAAGTAGTATTTTGTGAAGTCATTCTCTTTGTTATTTTTAAGGTGGCTGTCATTGTGAGGGCCATTATACTAACAAGCAGAGCAGGACAGACCAGACTTCTCTATTCCACAGGAAATCTACAGCTAATCCTGTGGGATTTCATAGTATTCTAAGGCAAATTGAGCAATATAATCCCATCAATGTTTGTTGTTTGCCTCAGGATAAAGCTTTATGTGGTGGAGCAGCAATCCACATTACAGCAGTACAAGAAAATAAAGTAAGGAACAGCTTTAAAGTAAAATGATTAACTGAAGTAACGCCTTGACCCCATGTGCAAAAATGGGAAAAAAGGGGTTGTGGATGGATGGATACAGAGCAATGGAAGAAAGCCTGACTGTGCGGTAAGCCAGGGCAGATAATTACAGGTAGTAGGCGAAGTGGTGCAGACTAGTAGGGCAGTGTTTCACATGTCAAGTCAGCAAAAAACATAATGAAAAGGAGGGGCAAACAGGAAAAAAAGCACAGTAATTCTCATGCTACGTAAAATAATTCAGAATTTCAAAAGATAACCCCTACTCATACTGTCACTGTACCACATCACTAGAAAATATTCAAAAACAAGATTGTTTTGTTTGGTAGCCTTTATGAGGAGTGTGTGGTAACATGCACACCTACAGGACAAGGTATTGCAGTCCCTCACGTAGTGTGCATGAATGTTAGCCATTGAGGCAGGAGAGGTTAGGCTTAAAACTGGAAAACTGCCCATGGCTGCTTGGGTGATTGTCCCACCCTCTGCAGTTGTCTTGGGGGGGGGGATTTTAAAAAATGTGTCAAGAACAGCTTAAGCTCCTAGAGTACTACAAAAGCAGCTGTATGTCATTAGAGAGCAAGTAAGTAATTACTGGCTGAAAATCAGAAAAAAACTGTTAGACTTGTATACTTGATATGCAGGATAGTAAATGAAGCAACACCACAGAATGCCAGTCATGTAATGTACCACATTAGGCAAGGAGTGTGGGTAACCCAGTGCCATATAGAACCACCCCCCCCAACATACTTGCCCAAGTCTGCAAGATAAGTAGTTTGTACATGTACATAGATAATGTCATGGATCTAGTAAGGCCATGTCACTCTGGTTTACACTTGTTAAGAGTATTAAAAGGCACGTGACCACATAACATACTAAAGGTGAAAAATGAGAGAGGAGCAGTTGATGTGTTGTATTCCCAAGGCATGTGCCGGTAGTAGTTTAGAAGCAAAGCAGAGACTAGGCTACCACAGGTGCTGGACAATAGGCTGATTGCTAGATATATAAAGACAACAGTACTTAAATATTGCACAGCTCATTCTTGCATGTTGGACCATCTGCTGCTGTGAAGCATCAGCAAGTTTGTAGTGATGCTTTTACATGAGATCTCTGTGCACTGGTGATTCTGGTCTGCACCATCACATCAACCACCATCCCTGTTTCCATCATCAGGCTAGAAATCACTATCTTTTTATCCAGAGGCCTGTTGTCTTCCATCACCAGCAGTCAGATGCCAGACAGAGCTTGGCTGATGTGACATACGGTGCAGGGTATTTGATCTTGGGCTCCTAGGATGCTGTAATTTTGTTTCATCTCAGTCATGTGATCAGCAGGTGCAGCCCCTCCCAAATAATTGCTGCAGTGCTAGTGTAAGTGTACCTGTGCCACAATTGCTGCTGGTCTCCAGGGGGCATCCCTGACATTCAGTGTTGGCCTTTGTCTTTAAACAGACACCCATTGCTGCCAGTCATGGAGTTGAACCTGACAAAGATGTGGGCACAGTAGCCAGTGAATAGACTGTGCTACATGCCTGGGCACCCAGTACTATATGCTGTATTGACTGTACACGCATCAAGGTGATTTGCATGAGCATTATTTGCAACAAGGATGTACAAGGTGCATCAGATGTGTACTGGTCAAAACGTTCTTGACTGGTCAGCATGGTTAGTTATATGTTGCGATGAACTGCTAGCTTCATTGCAGACTGGCTATGCACCACTTGTACCTGCTACATATATTGTGTTTTCCATTGCCAGTCCATGCAGCATATTTGTTGTTGAGCTGTTTTAGTACTGCTGCGTCAAACTGCATAAGATAATTTTTGAACTTACTGCTTTACTGTGTGCTAACTGTTCAGCTTTGTTTCTACATTGTGTCCAATTTGTAATTAATCTGGTTTTCCTTATCTTTATTCAAGTATTCTGACCCAGCTGTGGCTACCTAACAGCAGACTTACAACTGGAAAACTGTCATAAATGGTCTGCACAGGAGTCTTAGCTTGCCACATGATCCTAACAGAATGGCCATCAAAGTTTGTTCTGGTGTGGTACACCCACATTAGCCTGTGCTAGTGATTGTCACACCTGCTAATTACATCCCACCAATGATGTGTACAAAGTGCTGCTAGTACACATCTGTGATTGTGCCATCTTCATTGTAAGCTATGTGGCTATTGACAAAGTTCAGTTCCTACTGTTTTGTGTACTGCTCCCAATACACCTTATACAAGAATAGAGGTGCAATCTGTGGCACCGAGCACCATTTGCTAATATGGAATGTTTGCATGGTAGTTATTTTTTTTTTGTGAATGAAGTGCTGTGGGAACATGATGTGATCCCCCTTTTGCCAGAACATACAGGTGAAGGGGGTAACTGGGATATGTAGTGATGAAGTGCTACCTATAGGCCACTGGAATATCCCTTTGATTATGTTGAAGTATTTTGATTCATCTTTTGTGACTTGTGGGATGGGCAAAGCCCATGATTCACTTGGTGTGAGGTTCACTTAGCATGTTGCATATCTGGCAAGTATCACAGTCCTATCTGTCATGTACTGGTAAAAAGTTCTTGACTGATCAGCATAGTTACTTGTATGCTGTGATGAGTTATTGGCATCATTGCATGCATCTCCAGAATGGTTTGGCATTTTCTAATTAAATTTTTAGGTTATGTTAATGCCATTGTTAGTATAAAATGCCCTGGATTGTTCCCTTGCCAGTAAAGGCAGAAGAAAGGCTGTTTGAATTTTAATGAAAAAAAAAAAACACTATCTTTATCCTGCAAGATACAAATATAATAAAAAATCAGTTTTATACAAAATTACATATTCTCTTAGCCGAAGTGACAAGAACATTAAAGACAACAAATTTGTTTTGATATGTTTTTAGATTTGTTACTCAGAAGAGTGAAAGATGCACTTTTTAATATTTGTAGTTTCATCTGTTTTGGAAATGTTGCTGTTTATCAAAAGGCCTCGATAACCTGAATTTTGCCCTTACTCTTAAATAAAATCATAAGATCTATTTACTGCCTAAAGATGTACTTAAAAAATTTTCAAGGCAAGAGTCATGATCAGCCCTGTATTGCACATTATAATAAAAAAAAAAAAAAGCTGGTTTTATGTTCATACACATGGACGATGATTAGTTATTTATATGTATGCATGTATTGTAACTTGAGCATTATCTACATAAAGATGTTTGACTATAAAACAAAACTGAATAGTCCGAATAGCCTTGACCATAGTTCCAAAAAAGCTACAGCCATGAATTTCTCTGTGTCATTAAGTGGAAAAATAAAACTTGAGCAGTTATTTTAAGTGAAAATTCCACCCCAAGATACACCACAGTCACATCCTTTCCCAAAGCAAAATGGTATATAAAATGTCCCTAAAAATACTCATAAACTTTGTTAGGCATGTACAAAGATTGTAATCCAAATGTACACAGCTGGACACTTGTGCTGTTCTAAGTCTTAAGAAGTTGTAGCCAGTCCACAACTTCATGTACTGCAAAGCCTGTCTACACACACATTAGGTGCTCATGTGCAGTATGTCAGCAGATTATCTACAGATCCTGAAATACACAAGAAAAAAATGAAATTCTGTAATACGGTGATATTTCCTTAAAAGTATAAGTACCTTTTTTATGATAATATTCTTGCATAATAGCAGTATCCAGTGTTGTGATATTTTGTTAAAAATATAAGACTCTTCTTTTATGATAATCTTCTTGTGTAATAGCAGTATCCAATGTTCAAGTGTAGGTAATGCAAGTTTACCTATGGCTGCCTTTCTTTGATAATACGTGCTTTGACCATAATATACAATCCCTGGTTAAGACATGCATTATCCATGCAAGAATGTTACATATTTTGTGAATGCATTGCCTGTCTATTCACACTGAGCTGAGCGGAGGAGGGGCACTGACCACAACTCTGATCTGTGATATATAACAGTAAGTATCCTGTCTTTGCTTATTTTTACTAGTTATTGCTTATTCTAGCCATTTATAGCACTTTTGTATTGTCTGCAGCATATTTTTTACTGTATTTTATTGCTATAAACTAATCTGCACTGTTGTACTAAAATTGTCTGCCTTACAGGGCCTGTTAGATCACTTTTGTTACTGTCGCACTGTTTACAAAGCTTTTTTAGCTAGTTTATTTGTGGGAAAGGTATTAACTGGAATTTTTCTCCATTTGTTAAGCATCTGTTTGTTTGTTCTGATTTTCTGCCGAAGAGTGTATCATATAACTGATTTGTTTGCAGTTTAAAACATTCTCTAGAGTCTCCTTGCTCCTTTATCTGTTTAAAACTTTCATTTAGTGGCTCACTGCTGTTTTTCTGCTGTGATAAATATTTCTGTAGTGTTTTCTGCCTAAAATAGTGTAGCTAGTAGCTGTCGCATTGTTTCTCAACCTCTCTCCCCATTGGTCTCTTGTACTTATACTTGGTGGCTTTGCAGTTGCCCGTCCTTACGGTAAATTTGATCTGGGACACTCCTGCCAGTGTTGTGTCTTTAGCTCATTCTACCTAAAACAGAGAGAACATTTGAGAAGGCCAACCCCCTTAGTTTCTTAACCTTGAATTTTCTTTTGTTCCCCCTTTCTCCCTTTCCACTTTACTAAAAAAAAAATTATTCGGCTGTTTTTACAGTATTTGTCTTTCTTCTCCCTACTCTTATTACTTCATCTTGTTTTTTCTGCTACTTGTTCTCTGAAGTGTTCAATTGAATCTTCTCTGCTGAATTTATTACTGGTGTTTTTAGCCTGTTTAAATTTTAAGTGTTATTCTAAGCCTCTTAGTTTTGGTTTAAGCACTTGGGCTTTAGGCCTATCCCTTAGCTCTCCCTGGCCTCTCTCCCTCAGATTCCAAAAATGTGGATGGACAGTTTCCTATGGTTTCTCCTGCCAGCCTGGTTGATATGGGCATCCTGAGGCAGTGTAGCAACTGCATCATGTACACAGACAACCATCTACTACTACTACCACCTAGGAACACAACTTGTGAGAAATGCAGTTACATAAAGAAGCTAGAGTATGTGCTCTCTCCCTCACAAGCTAGTACATCTGGCACTGAGAAGGTTGTCAACACAATCACTGCATCTCAAACACCT
Source organism: Protopterus annectens (assembly GCF_019279795.1). Classification (NCBI taxonomy): domain Eukaryota; kingdom Metazoa; phylum Chordata; order Ceratodontiformes; family Protopteridae; genus Protopterus; species Protopterus annectens. The sequence continues at coordinate 820,972,519 of NC_056739.1, forward strand.
TCCACAACTACACAACACACATGCACATATGTGGAAGTTCACAACAAAGACAAACCCAAACAAAGGAGACCTCAGAGGCAAAAACACATGAGACCTCCACAACCTTCCCCACCACATACCATGCATAGTCCATACACTAGTGTCTCACAACCACTAAGGCTTAACCATAAACCCAACATATTAGTCATAGGAGACTCCATTGTGAGACACACGGATGTGCCTCTCACTAGGCTGGATAAGGAGAAAGTCACGGTTAGTTGTTTGTTAGGTGCTAGAATATGCCATATCACACACTCACTGAAGTCTGTCAACAACAGCTACTGTTATGACTCTGTCATAGTCCATGCTGGTGTGAATGACTTGAGATGTTCTTCCCTGGACTATATGAAGAGAAACATGATTGAGCTCACTGAGTATGTGTCCCAGGCAGGTATGTTCCTAGCCTTAAGTAGCATTCTGCTGTCACCCAGAATGATGCCTCAATACAAACAGAAAATAATTGACTTTAACAATTGGCTTAGTTTCTGGTGTCATTCCAGGGGGATCCAGTACCTGACAGCCTGGGAAAATATGATTGACAGATCACAGTGCTTTGCTACAGATGGCCTGCATCTGTCTCACTTTGGGTTTAGGCTTCTGGCAAAGGCCCTTGCCTCCCCCATAATACCTTTTTAGGAAAAGTCATGAGGTCTACTACCAACATAAAAAATTCAACAAAACGCAAATTAAAGCTCATGCTGCTAAATGCTAGGAGTCTAAACATGAAACTGCACTCATTGCAAGCATTTTTAATCCTGGAAGATGTTGACATTTATGCTGTCACAGAAACCTGGTTCAAAGCTGTGAAGAGCACCCCAGCCTTACCTGGTTACTCATCCTATCATACATTCAGACCCCAAACTTTGGGCAGCAAAGCCAAAGAAGGTAGAGTTTCAATATATATTAAAGACACATACACCTCCCAGGCTGGTCAAAAAGTATGATGCAAAGGAGACACTCCAGGTGCATTTAACCATTGACAAGACGCCTATTCAAATTATAGCTAGCTCCAGGCCCCCAAATTTGACTCAAGATGCCCACTGCACCTATGTGGACCTCTTCAAATATATCAAGATTTAACCCTTTACCCTGATCCTGGGGGACTTTAATTACCCAACCATAGATTGGTAAAACTACTCATGCCAGAACACAAATGCCCAGAGATTCCTTGATTTTATCAATGCAAATGCCTTGGAACAGCTAGTCGATACCTCCACAAAAGGTGATAATGTCTTGGACTTGGTGTTAACCAACATGAGTAACCACTGCAGCACCCCTGTGTTATCATCCTGCCTGGTAAGATCCGAACATAAAGTAGTCACTTTCGAAGTCACCATCTCCCCTGACCCCCCCCCCCCCACTAGGGTCAACCAAAAAACTTCTCCAAAGCTAATTAGAACCTCCTGAAGGATGGTATAAACAGCATCACAGCCCCTTCCCCCACTGTAGGAACTGGCACCAATGTCCAAATCTACACCAAAGTACTGTACAAGCATTTATATAGATACATTGAATCAGGATTACCTGACAGGACAAAAATCATCCTCCACAAGGAAGAGTAAACCTGTCTGGTGGACATCTGCAATAAATCAACTATATAACAAAAGGAAGAAATTGCTGTTCAGGACCAAGAAGGAGCAGGTGCCCAATTAGAAGCAATCTTTCCTTAGCTTGAACAAGCAAATAAGAGCACCAGTGAAATCCTGTAAAGCCAACTTCGAGTCCAACTTGGCCACATCTACCAGAGACTATCATAAGGCCTTCTTCACATATGTCCGAAATCTCAAAGGAAGCACCCAGATCTGTTCAGAACTGGTGGTCAAGGATACCACATACACAAAGGCTATACATATAGCCAAGCTACTGGCTGACCGATTTGGTGAAAATTTCTCCTCTCTGCTCCCCCATTAGTAAATCAGGACATCCCCACCCCTTATCTCTAGGAAACAGGTCATCATTGCCTTCTCAAAGGCAAAAATTACAGCCTCCATGGGAGCTGATAACATTCCAGGCTGCATCCTATATGAACTTGGGCATGAACTTGCAACACCATTAGGCACCCTATTCAGCCAAAGCCTGAGTATCGGCGTTGTCCCATCCGAATGGAGGACAGCCACTGCCATCCCTTTATACAAAGGTGGAGCATCCACCGATCTGGGAAATTATAGACTCATCAGCAAAACTGGCCTGATCTGCAAGGCCCTGGAACTTATTAGCATGGACCTCATTAACAGAGGGACATTGACAGCCTCCAAACACATGAACCCACACAGTTTGGCTTTGTCAAGGGGAGGTCATGTCTGTTAAATCTGGTTGACTTCTTTGAGACAGTCACCAAAGCCATGGACGAGGGGAAGAAGGTGCACACTGCGCCTACCTTGACCTGGCCAAATGCCTTCAACACTATTCCCCACTCTGGCATAGTAGATAAATTCTCTCAACTAGGCATCAATCTGTATGCTTTCAGATGGGTAGCAAACTGGCTCACTGATAGAACCCACCTAATCAAAATAGGGGAAGCCACCTCAAGCAGTAGACCCGTAATGAGCGGCGTACCACAGGGATCGGTCTTGGGGCCTCTGTTGTTCGGGATATACTTCTCTGACGTGCAGGCCAAAATCCAGTAGACTATGGCTGACTAAGTTTGCAGATGACTGCAAGCTGGGCGCAGTCATAAATTCCCCAAGTGATGTGGACATCCTCCAAGAGGGTCTCATCCAAACAAATGACTGGTGCAGGAAACATGGCCTCAAGCTGAATGCCAAATAAAATGCATCATCATCCCCTTTGGGGAGAGTGACGTCCCCTTGTATTATCACATTGATAACAATGTCCTAGGTACACAGTCAGTAGTGAGGGATATGGACACCCAGGTTGGTAGCAACCTGAGTTTTGACCACTATGTTGCTTCTATTGTACGGAAAGCTGTCTACATAGCCCACCTCATAAGTAAGGTTATCTCATCCAGGGATAAAGAGGTCATAACATCCCTGTGTTCTTCCCTTGTAAGGCCAATTATTGACTACAATGCCCCCTTCGGCATGTACCTCGGAAAGCACATAAAGCAGCTGGAAGACTACAGAGGTTCCTCACCAGGAGAATCCGGGGCCTCAAACATCTACCTTACACAGATAGGCTAAAAGCCCCATCTCTCTACTCAGTTTCATGCACACTCCTCAGGGATGACCTCTGTTTGGCATATAAAGCAATCTCAGACTCTACCTTGATGGGACTGCTGCATATTTGCAAGTCAAGCTCCACTCGAGCAATGCATATGTGCGACCTCAACCTGGTCTGTGATATCAGTAGGACTTATTGGTGGGACAGATTTGTGTCCCAGAGACTCCCCCATCTGTGGAATAGACTCCCTCTCCACATCAAGCAGAGTACCTCATTATCCGTTTTTAAGCTGAACCTGGATAACTGGATGGGAAACAGAAAATACACCCCTGGGATTCCACTTGAGTCCTGCTGGATAGGGGCTTTGGGTACTGACTTGTGTAAACATGGGCTAAATTCTTGGCTAGGCTTATAAGGGCCTCGGGGCTAATAACCTACTATGATCCTATGTTAGCATTTAGGGGAAAGTACCTAGTAGGAACAAGTAACAGCAGGTATCATTTTTTGTTGAGAGAAGTGTTTTTTTTTTTTTTTTTGTTCTTATTTCATGAGTACACTAGTGATTGAGTTTGTGAGTTAAGCATCTGTTGTGAACTGAATGAGGAAAAGGGGGTAACAAACAATATTGTACCATATCTGTAAATCTATTCACAGAGATTTGCTGGAATATTTTCTAAATGTTTGGTGACCCTGTAATGTAGAATGTATTAGATTGGGGATTCTTGGTGTAAAGATGTACTTTTTGTATTTTTGAAAGCTGGTTAGGGCACTGATAATGACCAATTTTAGGCCCAGACTTGATGGATACAAAAAGGAAGTTTCCATGCAGTGGTGCAGTGCAAAGGCAAAGAGAATACAATTAACAGAATACAGATATAGTTTTACATTCATGTAATGTAATTGACTAAAAACAGCGCTAAATGTTGTGGAGGGGTGTCATAAATCTAGTCAGAAGTGTAGCTGGGATGGGACAAAGGGGACAGCCCCAGAGGGTGCGATTGGCATGCAGTGGTCTATCAGTGTTGCAGTACCAGCATCCATTTCCGTACCAACATTTCTGAATGCCCGTATGAAAATGAATTTGGATACTTCTTTTCTTTTGCTGTTAGGAATGATGTACTTGCTTCAGCATGTCTTGAATGCCAGAAGTTGTAGCAAGCGTTTGTGTTTCAGTGTTTAAAAGTAGAAGGTTTTTAGAGCTAAGGGCAGCGAGTGAGTAATGAGCAGGCTATAACTCTAAATACACTGAAATTAAAGGTTTGTTTAGTCAAGTGTTCTAGATATGTAGTTCGTACCCAAAGCCGGACAAAAGTCATATGCATATCCCTAGTGAAAACAGAGTATGCCCAGGTTAGAATAATTAAGTGCATGTGAAATCCTTCCTTTGGTATCTACGTATAAAAGGCTGTATGTTAACCCCCCCCCCACACACACCTTTTACAAAGCTTTCAGGGAACAACCCCATCCTGCTACAAAATATTCCCAAGACTGCTGTTCTACCCTTAAGGATTTCAGTGAAGCAAAATGCTGAATTAGACAATCAGCAAATCATATTCCTCAGCACACGGAGGTTTGCCATGCCAGGTTTGTAGTCCCAGAAATGGTGCTTTGTCTAGTGAAACTTTTGTCACCATGACAACTCATGTATATGAAGTCTGTTTTGACACAGCTGTAGCCCCCCCACCCAAAAAAGTGGTCAATTTCTTTATAGTTCTAATGTTAGATTGTGAAGAAAATGAAAGACATAATGGCTGCAGTTTTATTTCAGCTTGTTGCTCTTTGGTAGATGCACTGCCCCCATACTAAGCCATAACAATCTTTTAGCAGTCATTGAGTGGTTGTCATTTGCCTTCACACACAGCCTATCTGTCCTCCCACTTTGCTTCTTTCTCTGTATACCAGTGATGTCGGATTGTGATGAAAACATCAGCTTGGCTGCTTTCTGCCCGATTTGAGCCATATCAGTGATCATTTAAACAGGGATCGTGTCATTGCTTGTTTGATTTCTCCCCAACAGTGATCATATCATTGATTGTTCCTGTATGATTTCTCCCTTCTCTCACTCAAAAAAGTCAAACACCAAAAAAAGACAGACATTGTTTTGTACATCTGTTATGTCTGTGAAAAAAGTCAAAGTAATGGCCACAGTAATGTGTTCATAACTGCAAACTGTATCAGTGATCATGTTAATTGCCTTTACTTTTACACAAGGCATGCCCCCTCCCTACCAAAAATGACTCTTTCTATAAGCAGCTTTGATGCTTGATTGTGATGAGAGTGAAGGAAATAATAGCCACAGTAATTAATCTATTTGTTTTGTTGACAGAGTTAATCCCTTTAGGTATGGGATTTTTCATGAGAGACTTGAGTGCTAGTCATACTGACTAGTGGAAATTTGGCCAGAATATTAGGAATTTATCCACATTCTCTCATAAGGGCTGTTGTAGTCTTTTTACATTTATGTAAGATATTTTGATGGCTTACTCATGGACCCCCCCAAAATCCATATTAGTTTATTGTTTAGTAGTAATCAACTAATGTCCCTTTGCTTTCCTAGCTGTCACACTAGGACCTACCATCTTTTGACTGTTTGCATTGTGTTTGATCAAGTAATGTTATCGGTTTCAACTTGTTGCTGTTATACACACATGCTGTCCTTGGATAGAAATATATATGACTGATTAAAAGTTTTATAATGTAATTTGGCTTTTTTCACAATGTTTGTCTCCCTGTTGGCTGTTAGAGTGTGAGGAATGTAAAGTAAATGACCACAGTAATGTGTTTTAGCTACTGATGCTTATCTAACAATGATCTGGTAAAATTCTTAGGAATTTCAAGGAAAATGAGTCTCATCATCATTTACAACTTGAAAGTACCCACCCTCAGACCTTGTCCTTTTCTCTTGGAGGGTTAGGCGAGTCAAGCCCAGGGAGAATTTCTGGGTTCCCATCCAATTGTCTATGTCCATTCTGAAGGGCAGTAGTGTATCTGACTGTTTTAATTTGCAGGGGCAGTCTGTTCCAGAGGTGAGGGAAGCACTGTGCGATGAATCTGCCTGTCCATAGTGTTTTATTCACCTTTTGGTTAAGATTTAGGTCCCTAGCTCTATTTCTAGTATTTATAGATCTGTTAGTCTTGTGTAGATACAAGAGAACCAGGACAACTGGTTCTCTAATGGCATGCAAGGTATAGATCTCCCTTCAAGTCTGTACGATACTGAGTAAAGGGACATAGTTTCCAGTCTCTCTCACTCACTCTCAGTAATTCAAGGACTTTAAACCTGTGATATTCTGAGTTGGGAACCTCTGGGTTATTTCTAGTTGTCTGATATGTCTAGCTTGGTACATCACCAAGAGAGCTTTGTACTCAATAATTGGCCTAATCATTATCGAGTACAAGGGGACAATAGCTTCTTAAGACTTTGATGATGTTCCCTTGTTAATTAGTAGCAGTATTTTCTGAGTACTATTGTCACATGATGATCAAAAGGGGGGAAATATAAACCGATGATCAGGGAGGGATATTGTCTGTGCTGTGTGCTGCATTGAGGGGTTGACTGTCAGATATGACAATATTGTGCTTTTTTGCATTTACTTGATCCCATTTTCAGTATGCTAGTTGTTTACATGTGTAAGTTTTTTGCTGAAGGAATAGGGTATTAGAGGGAGACTTGACAATAGATACCAATTTGTAGTAGTCTGAAAACTTAGCTAGAGGTCTTGTTTCCAGTCTGGAGATTAGACAAGTAAATGCCAAAAAAGAATGGTCCTAGCAATAAGTCCTCTCTGATGAGGTACCAACCACTTGCACTGTTTGGGTTCTGTCTTTTAGGCAGTTTGTTGTCTGTCGTACCAGGAGTTATTTTTAAAGTGTTAAGCATACTTACAGTTCCAGCATGGGGTATGGTATCAGGTACTTTGACCAGGATAAGATGACCGTGTGAACTGCAAAATTACCATCAACAAACTAAATTGATTAGGCAGGATCTTCCCTTCACAGAGCTAAACTGTTATTGGTTAAGTCGAATGAGATTTTTGATATGCTAGTTTATAAGGCCAGTTGTAGTGTGTTCATGGCTTTGCAGATTAGACCTGTCAAGCTGATGAGTCTATAATATCTGTGGTCTGTGGTGGGGCCTCTCTTGTAGAGTCACATCACTACTGCTGTGTACCAGACTTCAGGGACAAAACATGCAGCTAAACGTAGGTTAAACAGTCTGAGGAGCATCTCTGCCAGGGCATGCTTAGCACTATTTACGAAACAAGCAGTTATATTGTCAGGCTCCATAAAGAAGTATTTTTGGTCTTCGAAAGCACCGTCAGTGTATAATGTAAATACTGTAGATAACTCCCATCGTCTTATTCCACGAGACCCTGTGACAAGAGGAAGTGTGCCTGTGAGATTGAGCCGTCAGTGCTGGTACTTGACTTCTTGCTCCTGCTTCTAGAGAAGTACATGCCGTCCGCTTCCAGCTCCTGCACACAAGGAGTACATGATGGAAGCAGATGAGTCTACAAGGTGACACCACTACCACCACTGAGATCTGGCTATTGGCTCCTGATTATGTGACAGAAAAAGGCATGCCTATGACATATCACCTTAAGCACTGAGACCTAACTCCTTCATATATGGGAATACAAGGATGCCGGTGACATGCTTCCATTGGTGTGAAACTTAGCTCCCAGTTTCTACATAGGAGGAATACATGTCAGGAGCAGTTCTACTCATCACACTGTAGCCCTTGCTTGTTCTTCTGTGTAGGTGGTATTCATTTTTTTTATCCTGAGAGCCAGTTGTCTTTGTACCCATGTTAAGTCATTGTGTTCTTGATATCCTGTTGCTTTGTACCTGGAGTTTTGTCCTTGGCTAAAACTCATGAATTACTGAAGAGTGTGGTGGTTGACTTATTTGACTTTTTCAGTAGTTACTTCAGGATAGTTCCTTGTTGCCACTGCCCTGGAAGTGATTATGTCATGCATTGGAATTATCTGTCTGTCAGCTCATTAAAGCCTAGTGATTACCCCCTTGTGTTTCTGTAGTGACATCCTACTAACTTATCTAGATGGCAAATATTGCATCTTCATATTTACATTAATATTCCAAAACTCTACCCATATGTAAGCTGTATCGTCTTAAAGCTTACAAGGTGGGCAACACAGTGACACTGATGCTTGGCTTCTGTCTTGTGCAGCTAAACAGGTTGGTGGTGGTCATGTACTATTCATTTTATATTATCATAATTTTCATATTTCTCCAACTATGCCAATAACCAAGTGACACAGAAATGCTTACCATCGTATAAAAGTAAAAAACTGGATGGAGAAAGTGCTGCAGACAGTATGTGTGTATCTTTAGTAGTTGCTGAGGTATTGTAAGTTTATAACATATCACAAGATTAATACTGTGTTCGTTATGATTTACAAAATCCAGATTAAAACCTAGAATATAAGGAATGCTAACATTGAGAAGATTGGGTTATACCAAACAGTTTACTGTTTTTATTTATTTAATGACTGGTATAAGCCTAGAGATACAAAAATTTGTTTGAAATACAAGGATATGAGCTTTTTGATAAAATCAGGTTACAATGCAGCCATTGAAAGTTTGAGTACAAACTTCCAGTGCTCCATTGGAGGGAATGACTTGGGTGGTATTCTGAATGACAGTAATATATTACTGATGGGTGAGCTTAATTATCCTGACATCAGCAGGACTAATGTTAATAGACAGTAGCACTTCTTATCTAGGACTGTCTCAAGTGGTCAATAGTAGTGTTTGGACCATATACCTGAAATTATTTCAACCAACATGAAAAACACCGTTATAATGTTGCTGTTACTCATCCTATGGCAACGTCTGACTATACTTCCATTGAGTTTGTAAGTACTGGATTTCGAAGGCATATCTTTCAGTATCGCAGATTTGATTATCGTTAAATTGGTTATCAGAATTTTAACAAATTAATCACTTCAACTCATTGGTGCACTGAATTATATTGCAACTACAGTTCTCTTCCACTACCTCTCAAATCGTCAACTTCGATCTTCTGAACAAATCTGCTTGGCATCTGTAAGCCTTACAAAAACTGCGGTCAAAGCCTTGTGCCCTCACTGTGTAACCAAAGTCAGGCAGTAGATAACATTCCTGTATGTAAGCTGCAGGTAAAAGAATTCCTCTCAGCCTCCTGGCTTTGCACATGCTGCTGTCCTGACAAATAATTTCATGTTCTCCTCTAATACCTATATGCAACCTGTCTCTCTTTTTCCTTGTTTTTATTTTTCTTACTCATATTTCCCTTACTCTTAATATTGCGTTTACTCTCCCCAATCTACTCCATTTATTACCTCTAACGATTATTTCTCACTTTCCCTCCCTTCCTCTCATCCTAATTATCCACCTTTGAAATGTTCCACACTAACATTTGCTTTGGGCGAGTAATAAACTCTCGCAATTCTAACATGTCAACACATTTCAGTGCTACATGCTGTTATATTTATTTTCTTTTAATGATAGTATGTATGTGTTGTTCTACATTTCATATTTGTATTAATACTTGTATTACTGTATGTATTTGCAGTATATTGTTATATGATGTCAGTATTCACCTGTGTATGTGTATTTTATGTTCTTTTATTTGTAGAGTGTGCCTCCCTGGGGCTCCAAACAGATAAAATTATAAAATTATCCATTTGAACTTTCCCAGTAAACAAATATCAATAAAAATGTACATTTATTTCACAAAATAAGAGCTGTTTACAAAAGTCAGTATGTTTGGACTTCAGAGTTTTTTTCTTATTGCTTAAGGTGAGGGTACATGCACATTTATAGAAAAGAAAAACAACCATAATGTTTTTCATGCTTTTTTTGTTACATACATGGTTTCTTTCTTTATAACAACTGTAATTCATTCTGACATTACATAAATTGCTCAGTTTCTGCCTTCGGTTCGGTTAAGTCTCACTCTTCCCCTGAACAGGATTCTGTGTGTATTGTTCCCACACATCCAATTCATTTCTGTGTAATCTTCCCCCTCCTTTGTGTAAATATCCCATTTATCTTTTTAAAAATATTCAGTACTTCAATTATAGTTTGTTTAGATTTTGATTTCCATTTACTATTAATTGCTTTTTTGGCAGCCAGTAGCATTAAACTTAAACTGTAATGCCATTTTTTAACCTAAAGTAAAACTTACATTTCAATTATTAACAATTACCTAGAGGAGATAGCTACCTGGACAAAGTCTGTTGGTTTCAAATTCATTGTTAAGAAATGTTGTGTTGTGTATTTTGGTAAACTAGCCATCACAGGATCAGTTCTGTTTTCATTAGTAATGTTAAGAGAAGTCAAACTTTTTTAAGGATCTAGGTCAGGAGTCTGCAACCTTCACTATCAAAAGAGCCGTTTTGGCCCCTGTTCCACCAAATAAAATTAATCGGGAGCCACAAAACCTATCTGACCCTAAAATTAAGATAACACAGCGTATGAAGTTTTATACATATATATTATACTAAATATAAAAGAAGTAAGTTTATAAGAGCAATATTTAAAATCCGTCCCCATTTTTGTTTCTTTGTTGGGATTGCTTGATCGCTGTCTGTGTGTGTCATATCTCACGTCCTCTTAGAACAAGAAATCTGGTGAAAGCCATAAATAGTGGGGCACAAAGGCCCTAAAATAGGGACACTTTTTAAATAGTGCTCTTACAAACTTATAAAGTTGACAGAATAACAGATTTTGCATTAGCATGAATTTTCTGAAGGGTATGAAGTCTGAAACTCAGATGTCTGTCCATTTTTTCTGACTTCAGCCCTCAATGATTTGCCAGAAAAAACACAATTTTTTTTGAGAACCAGACCAAAAATATGAGGCAAAAGTCAGGACATTCTGCGAAAATCTGCACAGTTGTGTGTGTGTGTGTGTGTGTGTGTGTGTGTGTGTGTGTGTGTGTGTAAAATGCATGTTAACAGAAACCATGTCATTCTAGCAAGTTTCTAAGAACAATATTTAAAGTCCATCCCTATTTTTGTTCCCCTTTATTTGTGGCTCTGTCCAGATTTCATGTGGTAAGACACTTGAGAGGTATGGAAACCTTTCAGGAGATGCTGCTGCTGCCATGGGATTGCTCAATCGTTCTGTGTGTGTGGAATGCATGGCAACAGAAATCATGTTATTCTAGCAAGTTTATAAGAACAATATTTAAAGTCTATTGCTTGATCACTTGTGTGTGTGTGTGGTGTGGCAGAGTGGCCATTATTTTTCAAAGTTACTGGGAGCCACTGCAGAGGGGTGGAAGAGCCACATGCGGCTCCAGAGCCGCAGGGTGCAGTCCCCTGATCTAGGTAAATTAATGCCAGCAAACTTGCCTTTTGAAATACATGTTGATACTTGAAATGCTGAGCTTTGAAATTACTGGGTTTAATGATTTAAAATTTATCTACAGAGTACTTGTTTGACCACATTATACAAAGAATGTATAAGGCCAATGCTAGAATACAGTAATATCCTTTGTATTTATAACATCAGCTAGTTGCAGTCTCATGAGCTAGTACAAAAGAGGTTTACCAAGAAAATAACTACATAGGTTCATATGTAGGTACTGGGCTATTGGCCCTAGGGCCTATACAAGCCTAGCCAAAAATGTACCCTGGCTTTCGCCACCCAAGAAAATTATTTTCCTGTGCCCCTGTCAAGCAAAACCACAGAAGTGATCCCCGGGGTGCATTTCCTATTACCCATCCAATCATCAAGATTTTTCTTGAAGAGTGCTAATGAGGATCTCTGTTTGACATAGATAGGTAGTCTGTTCCAGAGTATGGGAAGTCCCTGGGACAGGAATCTATCCCTCCAGCATGTTCTGTTTATTGTGGTGACAAGGTTTAGGTCCCTAGAGCATGTAGCTCGGAGGGATTGGGATTTCTTTAAGGGGAGCATGTCCAACAGCTCTGGGTTTGACATAGCTTTGTATGTTAGGCAGAGATCGCCTCTGAGTAGGCGATATGCGACGGAGTAAAGCTGGAGTTTTTTGAGACGGTCTGCGTAAGGCCTCTGTTTGAGGCCAGTAATCCTCTTTGTGAGGTATTTTTGCGGCCTTTCCAGTTGTTGTTGATATCTTGTGAGGTACATACCAAAATGGGCGTTGTACTCTATAATGGGTCTAATGAGTGATGAGTAGAGGGGAACAATGACCTCTTTTTTTCTGGATGAGAAACCTTTTTTGATGAGGTGTGCCACATAGAAGGATTTTCTGACCACTTTGGCAATGTGATTATCAAAGGACAGTCTACTGTCCACCTGTGTCCCAAGGTCTCTTATCCCACTTTCGGTGTTAAGTAGACTACCGCCTATGTGGTAGTTCATGGATACAGAATTTTTACCAAAGGGGATGACAATGCACTTTTTGGCATTGAGCTTGAGACCATGTCTTTGACACCAGGCATCTGTCTCAGTGAGGCCCTTTTGTAGGATGTCCACATCGTTAGGAGTTTCAATTATGGCTCCTAGTTTGCAGTCATCTGGGAATTAAGTTAGCCAGAGACCTTCTGTGTTAGCCTGTACTTCAGAGAAGTAGATACCAAACAGAAGAGGACCCAGGACTGAACCCTGTGGTACTCCACTTGTCACTGGTCTGAAGTCTGATTTGGAGTCTGCTACTTTCACAGTGTGGGTGCTTTCAGTAAGTCAGTTGGCAACCCATCTTGTGACATAGGGATTTATACCTAGTTTAGTGAGTTTATCTATAATTCCAGAGTGGGGGATGGTGTCGAACGCCTTGGCGAGATCTAGATAGGCTGTGCGAACCACCTTACCCTCATCCATGACTTTTCAGGTTTAGGAGACATGATTTGCCTTTTACAAACCCAAACTGTGTGGGGTCCAGGGTTTGGAGATCTCCAATGTCTTTGCTTATGAGTTCCATGATGATACGTTCCATGGCCTTGCAGACGAGGCTCATCAGGCTAATGGGGTGGTAGTTCCCGGGGTCTGTTGTGGCCCCCCCTTTGTGGAGTGGGATAACTGTTGTGGTGTGCCATTCAATGAGCACAAAGCCTGAGGTGAGGCTATGATTGAACATGGTGCTTAGGTGGGGTGCCAGTTCATTCTGTAGTTCATGTAGAAGGCAGCCTGGGATGTTGTCAGGTCCCATGGATGCTGTGTTCTTGGCTTTGGAGAGTGAAGTTTTTACCTGTGCAGTCGTGATTACAGGAACTTTGCATTCTTCCAGTATAAAGATGGGCCCTTTAGGGGGTGAGAGGGGGTAAAGTTACCACTGAACCTATCTGCCAGGATGTTGGCAATATCAGTTGGTTCTGTATATTTAGTGCCATTGTGCTGTAACTCAGAGCAGATCTGAGTGTTGCCATTGAGATTTTTAACATAGCTATAGACTGCTTTGTGGTTGTCTTTAGAATCAGTGGCAATTTTGTTTTCATAACTAGCTTTGGAGGATTTTATGAGGGATCTCAGCTTCTTACTGAGGCTGATCAAGGAGTTCCTCCAATCGTGGGATTTTGCTCTTTTTTGCAACAGTTTCTTTCTTCTGTTGTAGAGTTTGTTTATGGCAGACCACCACCAGATTGGCTTCCTTTTTTTTGGAGGATAGCATCTTGGTTCTGTTAGACGATCCATGCACTCGTGTAAGTGCTTATAAAGTGCATTTGTGTAGGATTCAGCAGTCGTACCTCTATTGTCCATCTGCATGGGTGTCATGAAGTTTGCCACTTCTGTCTTAAACGTGAAGTTGACTTTGGAGAAATTTTTTATGGTTGTTTTCCTAATGGGGGGTGGGAGTGGGATGTGGATGTCTAGGGTGATTAGCTTGTGGTCGGATCTGACCAACGAGGAGCTGACCTCTGGTGTGGAACACCGGTCACCCATGTTGGTGATGACCAGGTCTAGGATATTGCTGCCTCTGGTGGGGGTGTGGATAAGTTGATCCAAAGTGTTGGAATTGATGATTTCCAGAAAATGTTGAACAAAAGAGTTGGTACATGAGTAGTTTTCCCAGTTAATGGCAGGGTAGTTGAAATCACCCATTATTAGAGTGTTGGGTTGTACTTTAATATTTTCCAGTGTATCAAGAAAAGAGGAGTGGGAATCCTGGAGCATGGTGGGGGGTCTGTAGCAAGCTACAGTCTGGATTGCGGTTTTGCCCAGAGTTAGTTGAACTTGGATAATCTCGGATGCATTATGCTGAGCAACCAGCTTGGAGGTCTTGAAGAGTGTTAGTGAGGGGCTCTGCCTAATGTAGTTTGGAATTTTGTTCCAAAGCATGGGGAGTCTCTGTGATAGGAATCTATCCCTCCACACCTACAAATAAAAGACGTCATAATAAGGATAGGTGTATTTATTTTACCATACATGTCTTTCTATGATGAGATAATACAAGCAATGTTAAATATATAAACTGTATTAAAGTAGTTGTTTTTGAGAAATAAAGGGTAAGGTTGAGACGATTATATATAACCGTACGACTACCTGAACTTTGGAATAAACTTCTTTTCCATATTAGGTTATCCACAACTTTAGATACATTCAGACATAATCTTGATAGTCTGGTAGGGACTTGGCATATGATAAGAGAATCAGTGCTCCTAGGTGGTCCTTTGGCTTAGACAATGTAATTTAAACCAATGTTCATTCTAGCTAGGATTCTGTTGTGTCTTTAATGAAGTACTAGGAGACAGTAGGTTATCTTGGACCCAGTATTCAGATTTTGTCAATTAGGCTGTAATGTTGTGCTTTAAACAGACAATGCATGTTTTGTATTATTGTTTTTAATTGGTAATTATTTATTGCCTAAGGTGCTTTTTTTTTTTACTTCTTGTCTATTTTAGGACGAATCTGCCGAAAGAGATTATGGCCTTTCCTGATTATGCTTTCAAGTCTGACCTTCCCTCTTTTGTTGGCCATTCAGATGTTAAGGAATACCTCGAGAGTTACGCAGATCACTTTAAGATTAGAAAGCATATTCAGGTATTATGAAATTATTTAAAGAAATGATCTTCCTGAAAATCTTCCCTGCAGTGTAGACATATTTGGAGTTTGGTATTTGAGGTGGGAAATGTGATACTGAAAATGCCTTGTGCCGCTTTCAGTGCCACATAAAGGTGAGTGGTGCATGCAGCCTGTGTATGGATTGCGAGTTATAGCATCCCAGAACACTCTGTAGTTCTCTGTTTGCATAGTTAATGAAATGCTTAGAGATTAGATTAAAGAGGAGGTTTACTCAGTGAATTACAGTGTGGTGTGTTCCTAGTATATATAGGTTCATAGGTAGGTTCATAGGTAGGTACTAGGCTATCTGCCCCAGGGCATTTATAAGCCTAGCCAGAGTGTGTCGGCTTTCGCCTCCCCATTGATTAATTAACTGATCCTCTGTCAAGCAGAGGCAATAAAGTGATCCCAGGGGTGAATTTTTCTGTTACCCATCCACTCGTCAAGGTTTCTCTTGAAGAGTGTTAATGAGGGGCTCTGCCTATTGTAGTTTGGAATTTTGTTCCAAAGCAAGGGGAGTCTCTGTGATAGGAATCTATCCCTCCAGCATGTTCTATTTATTGTTGTGGCGAGGTTTAGCTCAGTAGAGCGTGTGGCTCGCAGTGATTTGGATTTCTTTAGGTGGAGCATGTCCATCAATTCTGAGTTGGACATGGCTTTGTAAGTCAGGCAGAGATTACCTCTGATTAAGCGATATGCCACTGAGTACAACTGGAGTTTTTTTTCTGTCGGGCTGCGTAGGACATATGCTTGAGGCCAGTAATCCTCTTGGTGAGGTACTTTTGTGGTCTCTCCAGCTGTTGGAAGTGTCTTGTGAGGTACATCCCAAATGGGGCATTGTACTCTATGATGGGTCTGATGAGTGACGAGTAGAGGGGCACTATAACCTCTTTATTTCTAGATGCGAACCCTTTAGTAATTAGATGGGCCGCATAGGAGGATTTCCTAACTACTTTGGCAATATGATTGTCAAAGGATAGATTACTATCTACCGGAGTCCCCAGATCTCTTATTACCTCTTTTGTATTAATGTGGTAATTCATGGGTGTTTTGTTTTTCCCAAACGGGATGACTATGCATTGTTTGGCATTTAGTTTGAGGCCATGACTTTGACACCAGGTGTCTTTCTGAGTAAGGCCCTTTTGGAGGATGTCAGTGTCAGCCGGAGAGTCAATTATGGCTCCCAGTTTGCAGTCATCGGCGAACTTGGTTAGCCACAGTCCTCCTGTGTTTGCCTGTACCTCTAAGAAGTATATGCCGAACAGTAGGGGTCTCAGGACCGAGCCTTGCTGGATATGTGACTGGGTGAATAAAACGTTCACATTACATGTTTTGGGAATGGGTTGATTTGCTTTATTTGGGTTATTTAGGCTTAACGGTGTTGTGCTGGAACAAATCTCATTGAGGGTGATCCGCACTTCTAAGATGTCTTCATTAACATAGTGGAGCTTCATGCTACCTCAAAATGCAGATGGTTGGTTCTGTAATTGTAGCATTTGCATCTGAAATTCAGCATATGTGCATTCAGAAGTGGCAGTTTGATGAAAAGAGTAAAGAATCCAAGGAAGTTCTGTGGAGAGAGAGACAGCACCTAGCTTGGGAGCCTGTCTTTATTAGACAGTTGACAGAGGATCAGTAAATTGTTTGGGGGAGCTTGTGAGCTTGTACTGTGTATCTTGATCTGTGGCAGCAGTTAGGGGTATAGTGTTCGATCATTAGAGTTTGAGGTGACTAGTTGTATTTTGGCATCATTACACATTGCCCATCTAAGAGCAAATGTTTGTTTGTGTGTGTGTAAAGCTACAAGATGGTCTGCTGCCAGGCAATGTGATGTTGAGGGCTTATTTGAGTTCCTGAACCTAGGGCCCTTACACATGTTTAACAGGTGAGTGGAGCTATGAACTCATCCTTTGCACTATGCAGCTGCACTTGGAGTAGGGAATATACATTAATGGTGCTGGGGCTTTGAGGCGTTCAAGTTTGTGCCTAAAACTCTAAAGTCTAGAAGGAAAATGCTTCATTTTCCCAGGAAGATGGGTGGAGTAAAAAATTATTTATTGCATTTTATGGACTATGTATTTCTATCTGGGCTATGACTCTGTCTTGATGGAGACCTGGAGAGTAAAGTTTCCAAATAGTATCACAGCAGAAAGTAAACACGAGATAAAATTGTTGCAGTGCAGTGCATACATATAGTAATAGAACCCAGGAGTTGATTCAGAGACTTTGTACTTTAATAGAAATTATTCAAGATGTGCAGAGCCATATATGCAGCAGTCGTGAAATAAAGCCAAAGTATTTGCTTATGGTACAGCTTATTTAGTGAACATATGTTGTAGAGGTGAGAAAGAAGAGTGTGGCACCTTAAGGGGCCCCATCAGTTAGAAAATGATTAATAGTAGGGATGTACTGCCAGTGGGTAAAGCATAAGAAATTCTACATATCTTTACCAGTGCAACATTCAATAACTTCTAGTTATTTCCTCAGCCTCAAAATGAAGACTAGGTGTAAGGTTACATACTAGTGTTGATTGGGGAGAGGAGTTTACATTCAAGCCAAAATATACTTTCAGGTAGAGGCTACTAGTACATGTCCACCTTGTGGAGATAAAGTGAGAAGCATCAGCAGGATGAAGTAGTGTTTGTGAGGCAAAGTAATAACTGCAGTGTACACTGTATCCCTTGAGCAACATAGTTTATGGCAACTTAAAGGAGATATAGCTCAGAAACATAGAGGTCTCTTGAGAAAGACTCATCCCACCAAGATGCCTGTAATGAATCTTAAATGTGTAGTGCTGAGCTGATGACCTAGCAGGTAATTTTGAAGGCTGAGCCATTGCAGAACACCGAGGACAGTAAAATACTTGTCTGTCTTACTCCATCATGGATTTGGGTAGCCTGTGATTTGCAAAGGACGACTACTTTTGTCACGGTCATATGTGAGAAGACTAGGTACAGAGCTGCAGAACAGTGGGATCTATGGCCATTGTGAACTTGACCACCTGATGTAGTGGGCTAGTGATTGTGAAGTCTTAACTTACTGTGTCAAACCTTGTCTCATCTTGAGGTGGAAGTATCTGACGTGACTGACATTCATGCTTTAATCTTTAAGGAATTTCAGACATTTCAAGAAATTACTACTTGTAGTCTGTCTGAGGAAGGTACAACATTGAGACTGTATATGTCAGCACTTCACTTTTAGCTGTGTTGCTTTAATCTTCTTCTTAGCCACATTCATGAAAAGGCTGTTGCTGTTGGCTGAGAGCTAAGAGTGCAGCTCTTTGGGGCCATGCTGAAACATACCCTCTTTTTCTTGTTACATCCAAGAGATTGGATAAAAGAGTGTGGTCTGTCTTTACACACAAAAGTTAATATCCCAAGAATAAGAGTGGTTTAGTACTGACCCTTGAAGAGCACCAGAGGTGGCATAAACAGTTTGCAGAAGAGTGCTGTGCCATTTGACTGTGTAAGTCATTATTAACAGAGCTGGTACAGCTAGCTTATAGCTTAGAAAAATATGTGATCAGGGTAGGTTGAGAAACAGTGTCTGCCATAAATGTGGAGAAGTCAGTTATTTATACACTGTATCATTTAAAACATTTTAGATGTTGCATTTAGCAGGAAACACAGTGCATTATCCACGGACTGAACAGCAAGATTTTTTTCTTTTACCAAAAGGACTTAAATGTTTAAAAATCAAGTACACAGGTTTAGTGCTTTCCTAATCTAGACATCATTGGAACCTGCAGTAGCTCATTCACCACTTTTCTTTTATCAGTTCAGTTTTATCAGTTCAGAATCACATGATCAAAAATGTAAAGGTACAGGTACAAAATGCAAAAACACTAAGAGCTTATACTTAAGGAGTGGCAGTTCACATACAGGTTCATATAAACCACTTTAAAAAAAGAACACTATTGGGGAAAAAACATGTTTCAGCTTACTAGCTCTAGTCTAATCTTAAGGGCACTTATGAGGAATAGACCAAAAATATGAGGCAAAACTCTAGACAGTTGAGAGCTATGTTGGTATGTATTGATAATTTTTTGTAGTACCAGACTGCCTGTAGATGTATTTGTTGGGCTGGTGTCCATCTTTTGACTCTGTGCAGAGGGGCCGCTAAGATTTGCTTTTGATGTGTTGTAACATGGGTGAACTACATTTTTGTGGGAGGGATTGGTTATTGTTTTTTCTGGACAGCATGACTCTATGGTGATTGCTTATTGTTGTATTTTGAAGAATAGACTATAAGAGAAAGTGTTATTATGGTCCAAATGCTCCTGTTACTAATAAAATAAATAATTGATCCAATAAAGAAGTACAGGAGCAAACCAAGGTTGGCAACAAAAATCAGCATAAATCCAACAGTTACTGAGGCTTATTCAAGCAGCAGAAATAAATGCTAGTTCAAACAATGACTAAATCCGTGCCAAAGACAAGTAAAATCCAAGCTGTTTTATTGGTAAGCGCTTTCACCCTGTAAGGGCTTTGTCAAACCATAAGAAACAAACACTGAATAAAATCAAGTCACATTTTATAAGGAAATAGGGCTGACATCACTTCCTATTCCTGATTGAAACTTTTCAGTATGCAAAAACAATACATATATATGTAAAAGATGAATATATATATATATATATATATATATATATATGTATATGTGTGTGTGTGTGTGTGTGTATATGTGTATATACAACACAGAGGAGGGAGGAACAGTTCCATGAGTTGGGGCAGGCAGAAAAGGAAAGCCTCAGGAGGAGAATTGACAGGACAAACACTGAAGAAGATGTGGGACAAAGTCCCGAGACATTAGTTTGGAATCTTTCAGACAGGGTGTTATCCGAGGACGAAATAGATTCTCAACAGGGGTCTATCTTTTATACCTTCAGTTAGGAGTCAAATCACAGACACTGTTGTGGATGTGAGGTTGCTTAGTCGGAATGTCCAGCTTAAACTGGACTGTGGTATTTCCTCTAAGGACACACTGCATAATAAGATTTTTAAAAAACCCAGTACTTGTGTACCAGTATTACATCTCCTACTAGATGCCTTTACGAAAATGGTAGAGGATGATTTACACACCCTAGATCAGAATAACAGGAAGAAGTAGTATGGGAATTTAACCCTCAGATTGAGAACAGTCTTGAATAATCTAAGGGATGATAAAAACTTATCAGACCAGCTGATAAAGGTGGACCCATAGTGGTATTTAATGATGTTGATTATTTACAAAAAATGACTCATGTTAAGTGATCGTGATTTTTATGAAATAATTAGTCTGAATGAAGTCTGGAGTAAGGTGCGTAACATATCATATATGTTGCATTTAGCAGGAAACACAGTGCATTATCCACGGACTGAACAGCAAGATTTTTTTCTTTTACCAAAAGGACTTAAATGTTTAAAAATCAAGTACAAGATTACTCAATGAGGTTATTGATGAAGACCTGTTTAATTCATCCAAGGCCTCCCCAAGGTACATAAAAATCCCCGAGACCCACCTATGAGACCAATAGTGGCAGGGAGAGGTTGGGCAACGGAGCCCTTATCCATTTACCTTGAGAAACATCTGAGACCCTTGGTGAATGAATCTACACATATTCTCAGAGACGCACAACATTTTTTACTGGACTTATACTCAAAGGATGTAGATAGATATGTATTATAAAATGGTTACCCTGGATGTACAGTCCCTTTTTACTATGATACCTAACTCTGAAGGTGTTGAGAGTGTTATGAGATGTTTACAGAGTTGCAAAGCTTACAGTCCAGCCATGAAGGATTTATTTGGTGCCTTGTTGGAAATTGTCCTGGAAAATAACATCTTTCTTTTTAATGAGGTAGCCTATATTCAGAAGGATGGCGTGGCTATGGGCACTTCATGTGCCAATAGCTACGCCAATGTTGTCTTGCTGGACTGGGAACGTAATAAGTTGTTTGTCCTAGATAGTTTCAAGAAACGTTTTCTATGCACATTTTTTTGTTTATCTTTTCCTCCTGTGGACTGGTACAGACAAAGCCCTTGATGACTTCCATAGAGAGATTAATAGTTTAACCATTTTTTTGAACTTTTCTATTGAGATTTCGATTAGTTGCATTACTGTTTTGAATGTTTTTGTTGACAGACTGCCAAATGGGATGCTCAATACTAGAGTCTTTAGAAAAACATGTTATAGGAACTCCGTTACATTGGGAAAGCATGCACCACAATTAAATTTATAAGAACTTGATAAGGGGACAGGCGATAAGAGCATCCAGGATGAATCCAAATTATGATAACTTCTTACAAGAGTTGTCAGACTTAAACAGGCTTCTACAAAGAGCATATAGGCCAGATGAGATCACCTCCCACTTTGAAGGTGTTTTGGAGCTGAGGAATGGTATTGCTAGACCATATTTCTCACAATCATATCCAGTTGAGAATGTCACTGATATATGTCCTGAAGTTAGGAATC
This sequence comes from Protopterus annectens, assembly GCF_019279795.1. Classification (NCBI taxonomy): domain Eukaryota; kingdom Metazoa; phylum Chordata; order Ceratodontiformes; family Protopteridae; genus Protopterus; species Protopterus annectens. The sequence continues at coordinate 820,994,126 of NC_056739.1, forward strand.
CACCAGTCAGATTTTCTGTTGGTTATACGCAAGATATAAACAGTATAAGAGAGGTTTTGAACAAGAATTGGAATCTACTCTTAGTTGATTCACAACTCAGACATTGTTGGTGAGGAGCCTTATTTTAGACATAGGAACAAGTCTAACCTACATAGATTACTTTGTTACCTCTGCCTATCTGCACAGCCTAATGAGTGTTTGAAAAATATTGTGGGTACTGTTCTATGCAGTTGTTGTAATTTTTGCAAATTTGTAGATACCAGTTCCCAGTTCATTCACCCAGTTACTTCCTGTTGTTTCAGGTTTCAACTCCGTGCTAATTGCAATACATCACATGTCATTTTTTAGCTAAGTGCACTGCTTGTCAAGCATTCTACGTAGGCAAGACAGACAGACGCCTACGAGATAGACTAAAGGAGCACCTTTATCACATCTGCATACTGTCTCCATGCAGTGCACTTTCTAAACACATTATAGACAGTAACAAAACACATTCATTTGTATTCTTAGTTATACAGATCAATGAACCCAGTGTTCGGGGAGGGGATATATGCAATTACACTGAAACACTGGAATTAAAATGGATTATCAGACTAAGAGCAGACCGGAGGCCAGGTCTGAATGACAAAATTCTGTTGAAACCTGTTCTTAAGAATGGGAGACTCACTGTGAGATAAACATACATATTTTAGAATGTTAACAATTGTTTTATGTCAAAGGAAAAATTAACTTCAAAAAGATCAATACACGGCAGGTTCGGGTTAAGGCACTTTAATCTTGCAGCAAGGAGACAAAAACATTCTAATACAGAGTTTGTCTAACTAGAATCAGGAAGTACAGACATTTTTTATACATTTTCTAATAAGACATTGCCTACCAAGCTGACGTAGCAGATCACAAGTTTTAACATCATTACTTCATAGCAGCTGTTTGTTCATGTTTTTCTGCTTGCACTATCAATTTTGTGAGAAACTTCCTAAGAAAAACAACGTGGCCTTGACGACCACCGGTTAGATACAACTGTTCTCTATGCAATGTTACCATTCAAGGTACTATGGGTAATTTGAGCACAAAGCAAGTATAGATTGCAGTCCATTTCTTTAAACTGTCCTTTGTCTGTCTTTATCTCTTCCCTCTGCAGCTGTGCATGTTCTCATAACACGAACAGAGCTAATTGTTCAAAATCATAACATTATAGAAGATGGTATTGTTTCATTTATTACTTCCTGACCTAGCAGATAATCACCTGCTTCTCAAAAGGCATAAGCATGAATTTTGCTGTGCTAGCAAACACTAGGTCAGAGGGCATCTTGCAAGTTTCAGAAAGCGTACTGCAGTTTCAAAAACATCTTTTAGTCTCATATAAAACTAAGCTGTATATAAAATAGAATGAAAAACGTGTTAACTCTTTTAGCTTCTAATTAGCACTAAGCACACATATTAATACATATTTTTCTGACATTTCCCCCCTATTAATACTTTTTTATTCTATTTTCAAAAGCATAAACAGTTTGCTTCTTCTCCTAACCTCTTCCATTCAGGATTTGCAGTTAAGAGAGTCATTTAGTTTAGACTTATGAAAGCATTTCACTTTTCAACTATTCTTCAATTTCAGTACTTTGATACAAAGTCTCAGAAACTGACATGTCTTTAAAATCTTTGATTAATCTTTTCATGCAGGGAATACCACAACAAATGCATGCTCCTAATAGGAGTAACCCCACACAAATGGCAATGAGGATGTTCATTAGGATGGAACCCCACCCCCCAAACAAATTCTGGAAAAAGTCCGTCAGAGGGTTTGTGCCTGGTCTGGTCATGGTCGACACTTGCTGGATCACCTCAAGATGATCGTTTATCTCGTGTTGATTGTCTGGAATGTACGAACAGCATTCTTCTTTGATTAAAGTGCACGTACCACCCCTCGCCGCTAGGGTGAAGTCGAGAGCCATGCGGTTTTGTAGCACCACAGTTCTCATAGCATTTATTTCATCAGTCACTAATTCGAGAGCAGAAAAAGTTGCATTGCTCATAACTTCAAGAAGTTTGGACAGTTTTCTCAGCTCCCAAATCGATTTTACTGCGCCATATGTCGGGGCTATGCCAGCCCATGATATAATAGTGTCACTCAAGTCCATGTGTGTTAGTTTATCTTTGTTCTTTACGGAATTATGGTTTCTCCTTCCTGCTTCGATTCGTCCCACTGGATTCTCAAGTCTCTTGATTGGATTTCCAGGTTTACTGCTGACCTCTCTGACGTTTCGGATTTTCCCTCGAGGCAAAGCTGCAGTGTGTCGTATGGCCAGAACCAGGTAACCCAAAAAACAACTGCCAGACCAATTCTCAGGTAACCATTTGTATGCCTTTTTCCCACAAATAAAATAACAGTTCTCTACTTTAGTATTGATATAAGCTTGCCCTGCATGAAACATTTTCTTATCAATGATAGAAAGCTCCTTTAAAAGAACAGGATTATGTTGTACTTCACTAACAGTTTTATGCATTTTCTCAAACTATGCATCATAGTTTGTATCACAAATAGTTTCCGCCTTACTGGCCTTAATATAACATTTATAAGAAACAGTCACATTGCAATTGCTCCAACCCACCTGAATAGTGTCATTTTTATAAAAACATACAACTCCCTTTTGTGTAACAGGTAGGTGCAATGCTATTTTGTCTTGTGATTTTACAGGTGTAGTATCAAAGATCAAATTTTCCCAGGTCTCATTGACCCCTAGGGGGACAGCAGTCATTAATAATCCCCCGTATGCTGTTGGTATAGCTGTGCAAATCCAGCAGTTTGAAACATTAAAAATTTCAGTATACACATATTTAATTGCTTGGTAAGTGTTAAAGTTTGGATGCCAGTCTATGAGTAATGCATCACGTTTGTTCAATTCAACTCGTGTGGCTGAAAAAAGGAAAGGCCACAGCAAAAAGATCATTGTCACCAGTATAGCTAACAGGATAATCATGCAATTTTTCTGAGACTGTTCTGCATCCCTGTTTACTCTATACCTGGTCATTTTGTTCTTGTTGTGTAACAGTAACAAGGTTTTTGTCCAGTTCAAAGTTCTTGACCAATTTGCAGTGTGTTAAATGGATCCAGGACGCACGCTCAGCAATTTTGACTGCAGTGGGTGTTGTCAGCAAAACTTGAAATGGTCCTTCCCACTTCGGAGAGCTCCAATTCTTTTTCTTAATGACCTTCACCCAGATCCATTCGCCTGGTTGCATGCCTGGTCGCACTGCTGCTTCCGATGGTCTGGTCTGTTCTTTATCTGAAACAGAATTTAACTGTAGAAGTCTTTTGTTATTCAATAACCTCCTCATATACTCTGCAGGTGAACTGTCGGCCTCCTGATCTGCAGGCATGAGAAGTTTCCACTGAGGTACATAATATGCCCTCCCAAATAGCATTTCAAAAGGAGTTAACCCCTTTGCATTTGGAACAGTTCTCATACTCAACAGTTCCAGAGGTAAACAGTGCACCCAATTCTTTTGAGTCTCTGTTATTATTTTCCTAAGTTTACCCTTCAAAATCCCATTGTGCCTCTCTACTAGTCCTGCAGATTGTGGATGATATGCGCAATGGTTTTTTAAAGAAATTCCGTAAAATCGACTCAGCTGTTTTATAGTTTGATTTACAAAGTGTGTGCCATTGTCACTGTAGATCTTTTCCGGTATGCCAAATCTAGGAATAATTTCTTTGATAAGTATTTTCACAACAGTAGCTGTGTCTGGATTTTTGGTCTGAAAAGCTTCCACCCATTTGGAAAACATATCTATAATGACACGACAGTACTTCTTATTTTCGCATTTGTTCAATTCTATGAAGTCCATACAAATAGTATGGAACGGGTATGGTGGTGTAGGGAAACTCCCTTGCTTAGGCTTCAATGCCCCTTGTGCATGATGTTTATTACAAACATGACATGCCGCACAAAAATGTTTAGTGTAATTTGTAAATCCATACGTTGTAAATACTCGATTCACTAACTGTACCACCCCCCCTGTTGAGACATGGCACTGCCCATGGCTCAACAAAGCTGCATATCTAAACAAGTTAGACGGCAAAATTGGTTTTCCTTCCTTGGAGATGTACAGCCCCTTCTCAAGGATTGCTCCTCGTTTTACCCATTTCTGTTTCTCTACTTTCGTAGTGAGTGTCTGCATTGTTTTTAACATTTCTAAATCTAAAATCTCAGAAGGTTGTAATTCCTCACTCAAAAGAAATACTTCTGAAGCTGTAGCTGCCTGCTTTGCAACTGTCAGCTCTCGCATTACATTTTGAAATCCTATCCTGTTGTTTAGTATGAGCTACGCATTTGCAAATAGCTACTTTTCAAGGTAACTGAATAGATTCTAACAAATCTAAAATAAATTGCGCATGATTAATCGGTTTGCCAGTAGATGTTATCATTCCTCTATTCTTCCACTGTTGCGCAAAAACATGAACAGTAGAAAAAGCGTACTGGCTATCAGTAAAAATGTTTACACATTTACCCTTTGCTAAGGTGCATGCCCGTGTCAAGGCAATCAATTCTGCTGCTTGTGCAGATAAGTTGTGTGGTAAAGACTTTGCTTCTAAAATCTCAGTATCAGAAACTACTGCATACCCTACTAGATTCTGCCCTGTAGGACCCTTTCTGCATGAGCCGTCCATGTAGTATGTCACCTCGGCATCATCCAATGGAATATCCGTAAGATCTTTTCTAGGTAGTGTCTTTTACTCAATCTCCTGCAGGCAACAATGTGGTGTGCCATCCGCAGGGGTTGGGAGCAAGGTTGACGGATTCAAAGTTGTGCATAATTCGATTGTCATATGAGGTTGGCTCAACAGTATAGTCATACAAGAAAGATGACTAGCAGGAGAAAGATATGCTACTTTTTCTTGCAGTAAAATAATCGCGGCTGCATGAGGCACTCTCAATGTGAGAGGGTGGAACAACACTACTGAGGCCAAAGCCTGCACTGCCATTGCAGCTGCGACTACTGCTTGTACACAGTGGGGCAGAGATCGCGCCACTGGTTCTAGCTGTGATGAATAGTAAGCTATGGGGAGTTGCTTGTCCCCATGTTGCTGTGTCAATACTGATGTCATATAGCCTTGCTTACAATCTACAGTTTGGAAAAAACGTTTATGATAATTTGGTAATCCTAAAACTAATGAAGATGCTATCAATTGCTTCAGTTTGCAGAAAGCTGATTCTGCTTCTGGTGTCCATTGTAATAAATCTTGTGCTGCCATAGGTTTCTTGTATATCAAGTCAGTCAATGGAGCAGATTCCAAGGCATAGTTTGGAATCCAACTCCGACAAAAATTAGTCGAACACAAGAAGGACATCATTTCCTTCTTGGTAGTCAGTTTGGGTGCTTATAAGATTGCTATTTTTCTGTCTTCATCTAATATTCTGCCTTCTTTGGATATTACATATCCTAGGTATTTAACCTGCTTTTTCCAAAGTTGCAGTTTGTTTTTGTTTACTTTGTGTCCTTGAGTGGCTAAAAATTGTAGTAATGCTATGGTATCTTCTCTGCATTCTTGCTGGGTGGGTGCTGCCAGCAGAATGTCGTCTACATAAAGTAAAATTTGGCTGCCTTTCCGTGGGATAAATCCTGCCAAGTTACTTGCCATTTCCTGTGCGAATATTGTTCGGCTCTCACAATATCCCTTTGCTAGTCGCGTATATGTGTACCTTTTCCCCTAAAATGTAAATGCAAACCAATGTTGGCTGTCAGGGTGTATCGGTATTGAGAAAAACGCATTGCTAATATCTACCACAGAAAAATACTTCTGTTGAGGTTTTAAATCATTTAATAAGGTGTGTGGATCTGGCACCGTAGGTGCTCTGGGTATTACTGCATCATTTACAGCTTGCAAATCTTGGACCATACGCCATTCTCCATTTACTTTTCTAACAGGAAATAAGGGTGTATTACATGGTGAATTGGGAGATTCTACCAGTACTCCTTCCTTAAGTAAGGCTGCTATTATAGGTTTGATACCTACTTCTGCATCTTTTCTCAAGGGATACTGTCTTTTCTGTGGTCTAAATGCTGACTTTGGCGTGATTGTAACTGGTCCTGCTGTACGAATAAGTTATACATCTGATTTCCCTGTTGACCAGGCAGTTTCTGGTATGCTTCGTACGGCTTTCTCTTCCTCTTCTAGTAAGAGTGCTAATCAGCTGTCCTCGCTAGACTGCAGATGCACAGCTGGGTGTGCCTGTGTTATCCAATTAACTTCTGCTTTTGTACTCCCTGTTCGGATAGCTCTAGCTCTGTCTGTTTTTCCCACCTTGTGACTTTTTCCTCCTAAGTCTGCCCACTTTACATTCTTGTCCTTAGTTAAACTAACATATGGTAGTCGATTAGATTTATAAAGTGCAAAGAATTCCTGGGGCAATGAACAGCTAACTACACTGCTCCCCTCTGTGTCCCAGTAGAGATTACGTAACACTAATCTGTTTGCACGTTTTTTAAACAGTTCTTGCTCATATTCCCTATCAGGTCCTGGTGTGCTACAGTAATACAGAGTACAGTGCAACAAATGCTGTTTATCAGTGTCAAGGGAGGGGGACTTACTGATGGCTACGTTCATCAGTTCTTCGGTTACTGCCCCTGGACCAGTCGTAACCAAGTCCTGGCTGTACCAGTAAAATGTTTCACCCTCCGATCGCACTACAAAAGTATCCATTTGTCGCTGTGCTTCCATACCTTGCATAGTTGGAACTACTGCTATGCCAAAAGTCTTCATAAGGTCTCTGCCCAAAAGGTTTACTGGGCATTTTGCAGAAACAACAATTTTGCTTTTCTGGGTCATCCCTGAAACAGGGTCAGTTATTGCTATATTATGGGAGAGTGGCTCCCGATACAGCTACCCATTAGCTGCTTTTACTAATATATAGTCAAGTGATTCTGAATTTTCTGGTAGTTTGGAAGGATGTATCAGGGTCCGTGATGCCCCTGAGTCGCACACAAATTTTACTTCCCTCCCCTCTACCAGAAGCCTAACTTCCGGCTTCGTGTCTGCTAAGTAGAGTTCCAGGCTCAATAATGCTAAGTCCAAAATTTCATTTTCTTCACTGTCCGTGACTTCTTGCACATTCTCTATTTCTTCTATTACATCCTCTGTTCCCTCTATCACATTCACATTTGTCTTTTCTTGGTTATTTCTTTCTAGTGATTCCTGACTACCATATAGTCAGTCCTCACCCTCCTTACCTTCCATGGTTACCTTCTTATTTTGCTTGCAGTCACTTGCTAAATGTCCCTTTTTCCCCGCATTTAAAGCATTCACCCCTTTTCTTTCTCTCTTCAAACTCTTCTGATCGCTTATCAGATTGTTTGTTTCCCTGGGCATTTTTCTTGCCCTTTTTCCCGGACTGTACTACAAAGACATCTGCTCCATCTTCTGCTGCAAATACTTGGGTTTTCTTTTTCTTTTTGCTATTAAAATGCCTTTCGGCATGTCTTGCATATTCAAGTAAGGACTGTAATCTACTTGTGCGGTGATCTACCATGTGTTTTGTAATAAAACTACTGATAGGTGCAATACTACCTTTCAAAAATGCATTCTTTAGCTGCTGCTCATATGGGGAATCATGTGTTTGGTCTTCAGGTACCTGCATTCCACAATGGTTATTAAAACATTCTAGTAATCTAGCAAAATATCTATCAACAGTTTCACCTTCTTGTTGGATGCATTGATTAATGCAAGTCCAGTCTGCCCTAGGTTTCCATTTCTCAGAGATTCGGTCTGTCAGACCTTTCACTCTGTTATCCAGCTCTGCGTTGCTATGTGGGAGTGGCTTATGTTCTGCATCACGGGGATTCCAGTTGCCACTGATCATGTGCCAATCTGGACCTACGATTTGTCTGACTACTTTTTCTACTTCTTCCCCATTTAAATGGTAACTTAACCTCATGCCCTGTAAATCTTCTAAGAGTTTTCTAAAATTAACTTTTGGATGGGGAATCCCCTCTGTGGCTTTCCGGATGTCTTCCGGTGTCCACGGTCTATATACTAGGATAGCTGGGTCTTGCCCTTCCTGTCCTGCCTGAGGATTTGGTACTTCTATGAGCGGACATATCTCTTCTTCACTCATAGCTCGTGAATTTTCATTCATTTGATATAACTCCATATCCCCTCTTGTTTTACGTGTTTGAGACCTAGTCTCGACAGGATCTCTGACAAACGGTTTTGGTTTCGCAGGGACAGTTGGGTATAGCGGAGGTGGATCAGCTTGTCCACTCACTTCATATTCTAGTAAGGGAAGCGGAGGGAGCGGAGGGGCCAATGCTATTACCACGTTATTATCTTCTTTATCTAAAAACATTGCTTTTGAATTTTTACTCTTTTATTCCCTGCGGTTTGCTTCCTCAAGCCACCTGTGTGCCTGAGGAATGCCTAATTGACGTTGCTTTTTTACCTTACCTTTCGCGTCAGTTTTGAGCTGTTTGACAAGTTTAATAAGCGAAGATTTTTCTAGTTTGCCATGAAATTCATATTTATTAACCCATTTTGTATAGTACCTAACATTGTTGACACGTTGTAATTGCATATATTTCCCGTCTTTGGTTAATGGCGGATCTCGGGATCTTTTTGTGCACTTATTTCCCATGTTGTCCTAACTTAGTTAAAGAAAAATGTTACGTAACCCTTCTTATCACGTGGTACCACAATTTCTCTTTTTCACAGTTTATCTAGAATAACTGTCTACCTATTCTGTTTCCCTGATCTATGACAAAACAGCAATCCTTTTTGTCCCTGATCTGTACTTTACAGATCTCCCTGACAAAAACAAATACTGTAACAAGTCCCTGATCTAAAACAGAAAAAAGGTAAATTCCTCCTTACCTGAGCCTCTGTGATTGACTACTGCACTGGGGCTGTCGACTCGTCCTCCAATCGCAGATCAGAAACAGTGGCTGGCCTCTTTTGAACAACAATTTAGTTGGAGGTCTTTCAAAGCAGAAGAACCGATGTGGTCTCTTCCCCGTACAGTTTCATGCCACTGGGCCCATCTGACCTGAGTCAGAGCGAGAGTTTCCGTTCCGGAGGACCAAATCTGTCAAAGGAAAAATTAACTTCAAAAAGATCAATACACGACAGGTTCAGGTTAAGGCACTTTAATCTTGCAGCAAGGAGACAAAAACATTCTAATACAGAGTTTGTCTAACTAGAATCAGGAAGTACAGACATTTTTATACATTTTCTAATAAGACCTTGCATACCAAGCTGACGTAGCAGATCACAAGTTGTAGCATCATTACTTCATAGCAGCAGTTTGTTCATGTTTTTCTGCTTGCACTATCAATTTTGTGAGAAACTTCCTAAGAAAAACAATGTGCCTTGACGACCACCGGTTAGATACAACTTTCCTCTATGCAATGTTACCATTCAAGGTACTACGGCTAATTTGAGCACAAAGCAAGTATAGATTGCAGTCCATTTCTTTAAACTGTCCTTTGTCTGTCTTTATCTCTTCCCTCTGCAGCTGTGCATGTTCTCATAATACGAACAGAGCTAATTGTTCAAAATCATAACATTATAGAAGATGGTATTGTTTCATTTATTACTTCCTGACCTAGCAGATAATCACCTGCTTCTCAGTACATTTCCAAAAGGCATAAGCATGAATTTTGCTGTAATGGCAAACACTAGGTCAGAGGGCATCTTGCAAGTTTCAGAAAGCATACTGCAGTTTCAAAATCATCTTTTAGTCTCCTATAAAACTAAGCTGTATATAAAATAGAATGAAAAACGTGTTAACTCTTTTAGCTTCTAATTAGCACTAAGCACACATATTAATACATATTTTTCTGACATTTTATATTCGTCTTTATACATAGATGTGCATTATATATATATATATATATATATATATATATATATATATATATATATATATATATTATTGTTTATATGTATAGTTTTTTTATATGTATCTTTTATATATATGTATTGTTTTTGCATACTGAAAAGTTTCAATCAGGAATAGGAAGTGATGTTAGCCCTATTTCCTTATAAAATGTGACTTGATTTTATTCAGTGTTTGTTTCTTATGGTTTGACAAAGCCCTTACAGGGTGAAAGCGCTTACCAATAAAACAGCTTGGATTTTATTTGTCTTTGGCACAGATTTAGTCATTGTTTGAACTAGCATTTATTTCTGCTGCTTGAATAAGCCTCAGTGACTGCTGGATTTATGCTGATTTTTGTTGCCAGCCTTTGTTTGCTCCTGTACTTCTTTTTTGGATCATTTTGAAGAATAGGACTGAGTTTAACAGAATTAACTCAAGTGTATTTGCAACATGAATGATTAAGGACCTAAACGTGACTGAGATTACTTACTTTGGGTCATTGTATACTTCTTTGTGTGAAGGCTACATTTTTTATAGTTATTTACTAGCTTAGGATATCTATTTAGTGTCAGCTGCATTAATATGGCAGGGTGCTGATGGTGTTAGATGATACTCTAGTATCTTTATTTATTGCCTTTACTTACTTGTCTGTGTTCTGAGTTTTATAAAATGTATTAGACACTCCATTTGATTTAATTCCCAAGTAATGAGAACCGTAAACAGGGGCTATGACCGATTTAATTGCTCTCTTCCAGCATTATACCTTACAATCTACTCATGTTTGTATCTTTTTGCAGTTCTGCTTGCTTGCCATTCCCCTTTTCCACCACACACTATTCATGTTATTTGCCCTGCTCTTTGCAAAGCTTTTATTTCATTCATAATGTCATTTTTGTTTTGTTTGCCTACTTTGAAAGGATCCCCAAGATTGCTTATCTTTACATTTTTGCTTTATTTGCTAGCCGGAATAACTTTAACTTCACTCTCCTTGTTTATTTCCACTCATCTAAAAAGTGTAGTGCTCATTTCTGCTAAAGGTAACCTTCAAAGGTTGATGTCCAAGTTAACTGTGTTATTGACTTGTTGATGTATTCTTTCCAGTTTCACACAAAGGTAGAGCTGGTGAGACCAACTGTCAGCGAAGACGGAAGGAATAAATGCATCTGGGAAGTTACTGTGTCCAACCTCATTAACAAGAGTACGATGACGGAAATATTTGATGCTGTTCTAGTTTGCAGTGGGTAAGTTGGATGGCAGTGAAACAGTTCAGATAATACACCTGGTTGTTATTAAGTTTATACGTCATAATCGACCCTTTTAGAACATTTCATGTCAAGTACAGCCTTTATAGGTAAGAAATGTAATTGCTGAAAAATGTTGCATTGTGTTACCATCAGCGGTTAGCACACAACCTTTGTAGTGTTATTGGCCAGGAAAAATTACCTCTCTGGAGGGATTCCTGCAAGTACTTTCCAGTGGACATGTGATTTGGGAATATATTACTTGAGATGAACTGTGTGTTGGGTGTGTATGTTTATACTGGAAAGTTGGGAAGTTCAGAAATTATTTTAAAGAAGGTATAAAAGGTGCAGAGTTAGAAAACCTTTTCCAGCTTAGTGTTGCTATATAATATAATATGAAAAAAATGCAAGCATGTTTATTGAAGTAGAAATGTTAACATTTCATTCAGTGCCTGGTTTTTGAGTCTTGCTTCTTTAGACACTATTTTTCTGTTATTTTATACTGCATAAGTCCCTTCTGCATATGCTGTGTTGGACCGGAATTTATTTCAGAGGCAAAAAGATACTTTTGCTGATTTACTTCCACTTTTCGTCTGTCTTTAGAGAATAATGTTGTAACTAATAATCTTTATAGTGGACACAAGATGGGTGAAGATTCCCTTTGTGGAAAGTTATTTTATGAATGCGTGGCTAAGGAGCACACACACAGCTGGATATGCTGTGATGTATTCTTTAGGTGCACACTGGTTTCTGCTGCAATAAATATCAAACAGGATACACGCTGCTGACTGAGTCACTGAGATGTAACCTCAAGTAGACTGACGCTAAGAGCAAAGACTGATGCTCTTGTTTTGATGTGCTTTGGACAGGTCACACTAAGAGTACTGTATGGTTATATAGGGAGAGGGGCATCAGTTTCTGGAAGAAATAGAGAGGAAGGCCACTACAAGAGTTTGGGATACACAGAGAGAGCAGAAAAACTGGAGAAGAGAGCATGTGGGACCCCCCCCCCCAGTGACAGGCAGTGCCAGAAAGACATACTATGAGTGCACAAGATTGTGTTGAAGAGAAGTGAAGGGAGACCCATAACTAGGGAGGACAGTGGAAGTAAAGGGCAGAGACGGCAGGTTGTGGGGACGAACTTTTCTTCCAAGGACCTGCAAAAATATTTCTTCATTGAGTGTTTTGTGGAACACTATTTTTATAACTGGATTGTGGAGGGGGAATGCAAAGAAACACACAAAAGGGCATAAGACAGGTGCTGAAAACGGGGTGATGGAAAGAAGGCAGGGGATGGGTGGAAGCATAGGTCGGTTAAACTAGTGTAAAGTTCAGACAGGGTAGGCTAATTGTCTCCTTGCCATCGAGCACATTCCACTACCAGTCTGTCTTTGAAATGTTATAGTAGCAGTACAGTAATAAAATGCCAGGAGAGGGTTTGGTATTTTCCTCTGAAATTTAGCTTGATAGTGGTGATTGAACTGTCTCTGGACTATCCTTTGCAGGATGTCACAGGTCATGGTAAAAGTAACTCCATTATTTTTTTTCTGAGCTAGCCTGGGAATTATATATATATAGTTAAGTGAGTACAGGTGTTTCTCAAAACTGCATGCACCTACTAGACATAGTAAGGCCTTGTTGAATTTAAATATGGTTTCTGCCAAAAAAGCAATTATTAGAAAATGGAAATCGAAGTCTAAACCACGTGTCAAAGTAAGTATAGTAATACAGATGAACTGGAAGTGAGATCTTTAGAAGAAGAGTAAATTACATTAAAAAATGGGAATTGTGGGAATAATACATGCAGAATAATGTTTTGTAGGAAGAATGTGGTTTAAGGGAAGACAACAGTTGTATGAGCTATGTAATGTATAATATTTGCAACTGAAAATATGTCGATGCAGTTTATTTTCATGTATATAAATGTATGATTGCCTATGTTAGTGGTCTCCAACCACCGGGCTGCGGACCGGTACTGGGGCACGAATCATTTGGTACCGGGCTGCCAGGCATGGAGTGAAAAGAAAAAGTGAATGTGTGTACATATGTGTGAGTGTGTTTGTGTGTCTGTCTGCATGTGTGAGTGAATGCATGCTTGAAAGCAGAATGTATGTGTCTGAAAGAAGAAACTGTATATGAGAGAGTAAGTGGTGAGATTGATCAAGCAGTTATTTTACACTCGCTAAGCAGTGCTTTTGCTGTTTAGTGAGTGTAAAATAAAAGTCAAGGGAACCGAAAAAAACTATGTATTTTTGTGCATGTGAGTGAATGCATGCATGAAAGTACAAGAGGCCGTGTGTGTGTGCTTATGTTTCTGTCTGCATGTGAGTGAGTGCATGCATGAATGAGAGCTTGAGAGAGAGAGAGAGCAAGAGTGATCTTGTGTGAGTGAATGTGTGCATGAAAGCAAAAGAGATTTTGTGTGTGTGTGTATTTCTGTCTGCACGTGTGAATGAATGTGTGCATGAAAGCAGAAGATTGTGTGTGTATGTGTGTGTGTCTCAGACATAGAGAGAGTGAAGAGTGAGGGTGATCCCTGGCAGGAACATCAATGAGGACTGTGTTCCTCTCAACCATACCACTCAACCTCTTGCACAATACATCTGGTCAGAGCCATAAATGATAGGGACAGATTTTAAATATTGCTCTTATAAATTTAGAAAGTCAGTAAGGTTGCCATTAGGTTTATGTACCTCTCAGCCATACCCTCAACCTTTTGCACAAATACATCTGGACAGAGCCAAATAATAGGGACAGATTTTAAATATTGCTCTTATAAACTTATAAAAATCAGTAAGATTGCCATTAGGTTTACATACCTCTTGATCATAGTAGATCAATGTTATGCTGTTAAGCAGAGTGTACATTGTCTTTTTATTGTACTTCGGAGCTTTTCTCCCTAGGTCTTGGCTGAAAATGGAATTCTAGTCCAGTTGGACTCCCCGGTAAACACATGTCAAATAAATATTATGCACTTTATTATATTATTATGTGTGAGTGATGGCTGGTTAGTGGAAAATTGTCTTACATGAAACTAGTCCTTGGTGCAAAAAAGGTTGGAGACCGCTGGCCTGTGTCATAAGTGATAATTCAATAAAGATGTTTCTTGTTTAAAAAAAAATAAATGATCACAAAAAATAAATTGGACATAGTTTTATTCTACCCCAAAAAAAAATGCATGCAGATATGACCACACGTGAGGCTGCACATTGGACTTGTGGTGTGCGTGCATATAACATTCAGAGATGGTGCAGATATAACAATCGGTAAGGCCCTGAAACCAATGCAGACAAGCATCTGAAGCAGGATGCCCAGATATCTGGATGTTACTAGATGGACCTTCCATCAGCCTCAAACACGTACTCCATAGGAAGCATAGCCGTGTGTGGTGTCGACATCATGGCTGTTGCACACGCTTCCTCTGTCTGCTCCATCATTTTTCCCACTGCTGACCCCTAAATCCTCCAGTCTTTTATTTAATATTTATTTTTTGTGAATCGTATGAGCCCACTGGACTGTAGTATCCGTTTTCATAGGTGACTCAGAAACTCCATGGTTAAGCAAGTTGCTCAGAGTCGCACAGTGGGCAGATGGAAATTGAGGGACTAAAATCCAGGATTTCAGGAAGCGGTTCATTAACCGCTTATAACCTTAGTCTTTTAAGGCTGAGAGTTCCATGATGAAGCATCAACTCTTCAGAAAAAAACGTGTTTACAACTGACCTGTTAGGTAATGAGAGAAAATGTACTAATGTGACCTTACAGAGCACAGAACTATGTAAAAATGGCTCTGTTAAGAAGAGTCAGTCTTTTGTAACTCGGCATATACACTATGTGCTTGCTGTACTTGACGGCTATATTTTTTCCCTTGTTATTTGAGCACCTTTCTTGTTCCATGAAACCTGCAATTCTCCCATTGCGGAAAGCATGTATTTGATCCTGACCGTTCCATGCTACTTTGGTAGTTTTTCAGTGTAGAAACTCTTGTCCCTCTAGTTAGTTATAAGGCTGTGAGTATATTACAGGTGAAAATGTGTTTTTACTTTTGGTTGTTTAAATCAAGTCCTTGTCAGCATTTGTGGTCTACCTTTTCCATTTGTTTGTGGTATTTTGTAGATATTGGTCAAATTAATCTATTCAGACTTGAGATACTTTTTGTTCAGCTTCATGCATGCTAAGGCACCTGGCTCCAGTGTCCCTTGTATTGGGCCTGTTTTGTCTATGGTGGCTTTCTTGTTTTTGCTCCCAGGTTACCCTGAATTGGTATATGTGGTGGATGTTTGCTGATCCAACTCTGATTCAGGCCAAGTGTCCGCAAACCACCAGGTAATGGCTGTGCTTCCTATGGAGTACATGTTTCAGGTTGGTGGAAGTTCCATCTAGTGTCAGCCAGATATCTGGGGATCCTGCTTCAGATGCTCATCTGCATTGGTTTCAGGATCTCACAGATTGTTATATCTGCATCATTCTCCATTTTTGAGGAAACAAATGCATGTTAGACACCTGACTTCACCAAAAGAAGACTCTTCTTTACTCTGATCCAGAACAATCTTTTGAACATTACCCACTGGAGGATCTTGGCTTTATTGCACTATAATCTCACTGCATCAGACTCTGGAGGCAGTAGTTTTTGGTCCCCTCTGTCTCTGGAGGAGCATGCTCTTGGGCACCTATTGCAGATAACATGAGGTGGGTATTAGGCAGCTGCCTAGGAATCTGCCCTCCCCTCCTCCTCAGATTATGTATAATTATAAAAGTGACTTGGCTATTCTCATTTTTGCCTTCTTTGTTAGTTTAAAGTGAAGTAATGACAGTGTCATCCTCCCTGGTAAGGTCTGACCACAAAGCGGTCACTTTTGAAGTCATCATCTCCCCCAACCACCCCCTAGATAAAGTCAAACAAAACAAAAACTTCTCGAAAGCTGATTATGACCTCCTGAGGGAATGTATAAACAGCTTCACAGCCTCCTCCCCCTCCGTAGGAACTGGCATGTATTTCCAGACCTACACCAAAGTACTATATGAGCACTTACATAGCTGCAGGGAATCAGGAATACCCAACAGGACAAAATCCTCCTCCTCAAGGTAGAGTAAACCTGTCTGGTGGACATCTGCAATAAATATACTCTATAATAAAAGAAAAAAACTGCTGTCCAGGACCAAGAAGGAGCAGGTGTCTAATTTGAAGCAATCTATCTGTAGTCTGGATAAGCAAATAAGCGCACTAGTGAAATCCTGCAAAGCAAACTTAGAGTCCATACTGGCTACATCCTCTAAAGATAGTCACAAGGCTTTCTTCACATATGTCTGCAGTCTTAAGGGAAGCACCCAGATCTGCTCAGGACTGTGGTTAAGGACACCACATATACAAACACCATAGATATAGTCAACGTGCTGGCAGACAGGTTCAGTGAAAACTTCATCCCTGTATCCTCCCCTCAGTAAATCAGGACATCCCTAGCACCTGCACCCCCCCCTTATGTCTAGGGAGCAAGTCATCACTGCCCTCTCAGAGGCAAAAAATACAGCCTCCATGAGTCCCGATAACATCCCAGGCTGCATGCTACATGAACTCAAGACAGGAATTTGCAGCACCATTAGGCACCCCATTCAGCCAAAGCCTGAGTATTGTCTTCGTTCCAGCCAAGTGGAGGACAGCCACCGTTATCCCTTTGCACAAAGGTGGAACATCCACTGAACCAGGAAGTCATAGACCCATCAGTCTAACTAGCCTGATCTGCAAGGCCATGGAGCGGATTATCATGGACTTCATTAAAAAGGACATTGGCAACCTCCAAACACTTGATCCCACACAGTTTGGCTTAGTCATGCCTATTAAATTTGGTTGACTTCTTTGAGATAGTCACCAAAGCAATGAACAAGGGGAAGACTGTGCACACCGCCTATCTTGACCTGGCCAAAAGCCTTCGATAATATTCCCCACTCGAGTATAATAGGTAAACTCTCTCAACTAGGCATCAATCCGTATGTTACCAGATGGGTAGAAAACTGGCTTACTGATAGAACCCACCTAGTCAAAATAGGGGAAGCCACCTCAAGCAGTCGACCCATAATGAGTGGTGTGGGGATCGGTCTTGGGGCCTTTGTTGCTTGGGATATACTTTCTGAGGTGCAGGCCAAAACCGGTGGACTATGGCTGACCAAGTTTGCAGATGACTGCAAGCTGGATGCTGTCATCAGTTCCGCTAGTGATGTGGACATCCTCCAAGAGGGTCTCATCCAAACATATGACTGGTGCCAGAAACAAGGGCTCAAACTGAATGCAAAAAAATGCATCATCATCCCCTTTGGGGTAAGTGACGTCCCCACAAATTATCACATTAATAACAAGGTCCTAAGCTTGTAATCAGTTGTGAAGGACTTGGGCACCCAGGTTGATTGCAAAACTGACTTTTGACCATCATATTGCCTCCGTTATACGGAAAGCTTTCTACATGGCCCATCTCATTAGTAAGGGTATCTCATCCAGGGACAAGGTGGTCATAACATCCCTGTATTCTTCCCTTCTAAGACCCATTATTGAATACAGTACCCTTTTGGCGTGTACCTCACAAAGCACATGCAGCAGCTGGAGAGACCACAGAGGTTCCTCACCAAGAGAATCCTGGGCCTCAAACATCTACTCCTACACAGATAGGTTTTAGCCCCCACCCTACAGACTTCTCAGAGGTGACCTCTGTCTGGTATACAAAGTAATCTTAGACCCTGCATGATGCGACTGCTGCATATCCACAAGTCAAGCTCTCGAGTAATCCGCTTGCGCGACCTCAACCTGGTCTGTGACATCAATTGGACTTGTTGGGACAGATTTGTGTCCCAGAGACTCCCCCTTCTGTGGAATAGACTCCAGCTACACATCAAGCAGAGTACCTCATTAACCCTTTTTAAGAGCAACCTAGATAGCTGGATAGGGAACAGAAAATACACCCCTGGGATTCCACCTGTGTCCCTACTGGACAGGGGGATCGGTTGCTGACTTGTCGGAACATGGGCTAAATTCTTGACTAGGCTTCTAAGGGTCTCTGAACCAGTAGCCTAGTAACTTTCTGTGATAAATTAGATTGGGTGGGTGGGGGCTCACCATTATGCAGAGCATCCTTCCTTGTATTGCAGATATTTGTTTTGTGCTTCATTCAGGTGACTGAACCTTTTTGGAGTGTCCAGTATTGTGCCCTCCTCAAGAGAGTAGAGATTGCCTATTTATTCTTGTAAACCTCCCAAAATGATGCCTTGGTTGGTAGATTAAGCTGTAGGTGGGCTATCCTTTGCAGTTACAGCATGGATACTTTGTATTCCTTTCTCCTCAGTTGTTGGCATTGTTAGCCACTGAAAGCCAATGTGAAGTAATTTTAATAAGTGGGGGGGCTGGGGGACAGTTCTCCTCTTCCCTGCTGTTCAACTCTTATTGTTGATGGACTTTTAGTCCCAGCTTAGATGTTTCTGGCTTCAGTATGCTGGTTTACTATGCTCTGACGCCGTATACTTTCAGTTGAATACTTGTTTCTAAAGAGCTAATTTAAAACTATTATTCTTTGAGTAGCATTAAAACAATAAACTAATTGTACGATGGTTTACTTAATGTCTTTTTATATTGTAGGTGTTGCTGAGAATGATCTTTGCTTTGAAAAATTGTTAATTTTCTACACTTTCTATTTTTATTTCTTATTTTACCTTCCATTTCCACTAAATTACAAGCCATTGCCCTTTTAAGGGTTAATTACTACAACTCTCGAAAAACCACTGATAAGGGCACTCGGAACTAGAACACACAAGTTCCATCTATCCTGTGATGGAGTTCTTCCTCATTTCAAGTGCACCTGCACACTTCTCCGTGAATTTTCAAGAACTGCCGTACCCCTGAAATGTACTTTCCTTTAACCAGGACAGCTACTAATGGGGGAAATGGTAACCTTGTAAAGAACTCCAAAATTACTGAATAATAGTTCTTCATACCCTCTTAACTTGAAGTAGCAGTCTCTTTGATTAATCCACATACAGTGATGTACCCATTTGCCCTTATACTTGTAGGGGAAGTAAATAATACCTTTTGTTTAAACTGTACAGTGGCCATTGATGATCTATCCCCCCAGCAGCTTCAAAACACATTGTTTTACTTTTTCCATGCTAATAAGCTTTTCCTGAGTAGAGTGTAAACCCTAACTTCATTTCTGTTTAAACAATTCAATAAAAAATATAACGAAACCAGTAAAAATAAAAATAAAATTCAGTCCAGTCCACAAAGGTAGGTGTAAATCCCTTTATATTTCCACAGAAATCACAGATATTTCCACAAAAATCACAGATGAGCGCTTTCGTCTAATAATGTAGACTTCATCAGATTCTGATGAAGTCTACATTATTAGACTAAAGCTCTCATCTGTGATTTTTGTGGAAATATCTGTGATTTCTGTTTAAACAATTCTTTCTTGCCTTACCATTACCAACATGTTCAACAGTCGCACAACATGATTTCTCTCAACCCCTGCAGTAAGTAATTTTGTAGTATATACTATGCACTACTGTTTTGTGATTTTTTTTTACAAAAATATGCAGTCTTAGTAAAAAAAACTTTTTAATAAGAATTTAAAATTATTTTTATTTCCAGTCACTTCATCCTATGAAGTAAAAACACAAAGTTGGATTTATGCTTTTCAGTTCTCTCTCTAATTTAACATCAACAACATATTTCTGGACTTTGTCTGCTGCTTATCACACTTCAGTAGTACAAATACCTAAACAGCACACAGTGGGATTTATGTTTCATTTCAGCAAGTTCACTTTATTGTTGATGTTGGGAACATTTGATTCAAATCCAGATTCCTTCTAATTCTTCTGGTGTGTTCTGTCTTGTTTCATCATTGTCTTTTGATACCATGGGAACGGTTTCACTGGCACAGTCTCTGATTGATCCCCCCACTGATAGTTTTTCAGCTTCAACTTGTTGATCTATTTTCCATTGACTGACTGTTGTATCCTCCAAAGCCTGATGTTCTTCGTGTTTCACTGTTGCAGTCATCACATTTGGGTTATCCCTGCCAGTGTAACCCTCAGTTGGTCCAAATACCAGAGGCGTAGTATTTCTGCGTCGGTCGCTGTCGCTCCAGGACTGACGTCAGGTTGTCAGTAGTATAAAATGAGGCACCCAACGCCATTACATCACTTTCTTGCTGAGGAGCCCGAAGCAGAAGCAGTTCGCACGAGTGTCGGTTGGCCGCTACCTGAGTTTTCGTTCTCTGAATTGAAGTTGAAGTCTTCTAAAGCTAAGTACCCCGTTGGGGATCCTTTTTTCTTGCTCTAACCGATGTCAGAAAAATAATTGTCTCGCCTGTGGAAAGCAAATACCACACAGACTTCCATTCTTACTGCACCACTTGCTTAGGCCAAGACCATGACGTCCCCCGCTGTCGCTTTTGTGCTTTGTTCAATGCCAGAACTATACATAGTCGGACCCTTATTGTAGCTAGATATTTTTGCTCTCAGTCCTCGAATTCCAATATGGTTCGGTAAGCCATCCAACAGCAGATCTACCAAAAAAAAACGTAAGGATAAAGACAAAGACAGACCACACAGGTCCAAACCTACCGATGATGCTTCCGTTAAGCTAGTCGCCTTCTCCGGTCCTCAGTGAGGCGCTTTCGCAGTCCCTGATGCCCGCTTCTGTGGATTCGCAGGCCACTATAGAGACCTTTTCGGAGTCTGGTATGCCACGAGACTCTTCGACTAAGGATCCTGCAGATGTCTCTACCTCGGACTGGTCCGGAGCCGCTGAGCAGGCACCGGCTTCTGAGGAAGTATTTTGCACTACCGATTCTCGACACAGACAGACTTCTTTCGCGTCTATTGTTCTTTCGAAAACTACCGAGTTTGTAAGGCCCAGGGTACGAACCACACCCAAGAAACCGACGACCCAATCTCGGGCACCTGCTTCCTTGCCTCAGTCTCAAATGCTTAAAATGGCAGAAGACCTTATAATGCTGATCAGGGGAAGCCAAAGATACCCCTTCCAAAAGAAAAGGAGATTTGTCCCGAGTAGTTTTAGCTGAACAGGAGTCCAATGACTCTTATGCATCTGAATATGAAGATATGCAATCCCTTTCTGCTTATGAGGATTCTCATGCAGAGGAGTCCATTCTTTCAGCCTCTCCACCTGAGGACTTTTCCTTTGGAGAAACCCTACATACTTTAAGGGAGCATTTCCAATGGGAATGTCAGGGCTACCCTCAGTCTAAAAAGAGACTCAAGGAATTCTTAGATCTTCCACAGCACAGACCTCTGGCCATTCCTCCTCTCCTGGATGTTGTGGATGATGTTTTCATGGAATCTAGTTTGACTCCTGACTCTCTCCCTCCTGCTACCAGGAAACCCGACAGGTACTATAGAGTCCCTGCCTCTCACAAATTTATTTTCAAAAATCCTACTGCTGACCCTGAGGTTATTTCTCAAGGTCCTAAAGGAATTAAAGCAACTTCTGCTAAGAATCCCACCCCCCTCAGATAGGGATTCCCGAGCATTAGACAGATGGGGTAAAAAAGTATACACCTCTGCTACTCTTAGTATTAGAGCACTAAATTGTCAGTTCCATATGCTAAAATTTCAGCAACATACCATGGAACTCCTCAAACAAAAGTATCATCTTTTCCTGGTTGTGTAGAAAATAGAGTTACAAGAGTTAATGCATTCTGCAAATAAAGTAACTAAGCGCACCTTACAAATGTGGATTTGACTCCCTAGAAGCATCTTGCAGGGCAGCAGTCACTGTTTCTGTCCTTAGAAGGCATGCTTGGATTAAGCAACAGCCCTTGCCAGACGATGTCAAATCCAAATTATTGGACGCACCCTTGCACCCTGCAGAACAGATAGGCCAAGTTTTCTACTCCAGACTCTTCCTGGTACCCAGAAAAGTGGGCACCTGGCACCCCATCCTCGATCTATCCATTCTAAACACCTTTCTGGTGATATCAAAATTCAAAATGCTCATCCCCCAGCAACTACTACCTGTGCTCTCCAAGGATTATTGGTTAGCCACCCTAGACCTAAAAGAGGCCTTACCTACACATCCCAATCAAGAAATCATGCAGGAAATATCTACGTTTCTGGGCAGGATCATTGCACTTCAGTTCTCTGCACTTCCCTTTGGCTTATCCACTGCTCCCAGAGTTTTCACAAAATGTCTGGCTCCTGCCATTGCTTTTTGCAGGCAAAGAAATATTCAAATTTCCCCATACCTATACCTAGACAACTGCCTAATTCAGGCAGACAGTCAGGAAAAGCTGCTCAAGCAACTGGCCTTTGTAAAGGACCTACTGACCTCCCTAGGGTATACTATCAACGAAAAGAAATACAAATTAGAACCCACCCAAAAAATTATATTCCTGGGAGCAAGCCTGTACACAGCATCCCAGATGGCATTCCTTACACCAGAAAAGCGAACCTACCTGACAGCTTATTTCTCTCAACTAGCCACCAGACCCCAGTTATCCGCAAGGAAAATCCTGCAAGCTCTGCGGTTCATGGCTTCTTGCATGCTTTTTATTCAGAGAACAAAACAGTCCAGGATGAAGTGCCTCTCAAGAACAATAATAATAATCCAAATACTAACGAAAGAGGCAACACCATGGGCTGCTAAAAAGGGTTTAAGCATAACCACTCTAGTGTTCTTAGGTCTTAGCATGTATATGCTATAAATAAAGAAGACGAGGGCAATGCATTGGCCAGACACACTATGAATCATGGTACGACACATAAGTTCAAGTTTCGGGTATTGGAGTTTGTTAAGAAAATGGGTAGACTAGGAGATGTCAAAAAAATTATACAGAACAGGAAAATAGATGGATAATGCGATTACAAGCACGTAGAGCACATGTCTAAATGAAAAGATAACGCTTAAACCCTTTTTAGCAGCCCGATCTTTTGCACATTAGGACACATTAATTTAATATTTTAATAGTTGATAATATTAGTTAAATTAAGGCAGACTTAGTGATAGAATGTGAATTTTTTAGGTAAATAAGAGTGTTTATTTATTTGTTAGGAAGCATATTTATTTAATTGTCTCACTGACTGATTTTAAATTGTTTCTGTAGCTGATTATGATAGGTTTTCATTAACATCTTTATATGTTTTTATGTGTATTTCATATATTTTAAATATATATAAAGTATGGGAATTTTAATTTGTCATTCATAGTTTTAATTGAATAGTGACGTCATGATTATGTCTCACATTTGATTGGAAGGTTATAGGGATAATGTATTTAAACTAGGTGAATGACTACTGTTTTTATGAAAGTCTGAAGAAACGTTCTTTGCAACGTGAAAGCGCTTACTGTATTTTATTTTGTTATTTTGTTGTTTTGGTGCGTTATTAAAACTTCTTGATCAGACGTGGTGTTGCCACTTTCATTACTATTTGACTTCTTGCAGTCTACTCATTCCATATGCCAGATTGCATATGAGGAAACTAGAATGGTACCTAAAAAGCCTTTAGTATCAACACTTTCAAGACCTGGAAGCTCTTATACCAATGATACCTTGTTTAAGGAAAGATTTTCTTTGGTGGGCAGCACCATGCTACCACAACAAGGGACTACCCTTCTCACAACCCCACGCTGCCCAGACCCTTACCACAGACGCATCAGACTATGGCTGGGGTGCACACCTGGATGGCAGGTGTGTACAGGGCCAATGGAGCCCACATAAAATACATCTGCACATCAACCAAAAAGACATGTAAGCTGTCCAGCATGCACAGACAGCTTTCAGAACCCTCCTCTCCGTGGGGGCTCTACTGATCAAAACAGACAACACCACTGTGATGTGGTATATCAACAAGCAGGGAGGGACTCGCTCATACCCTCTGTGCAGGCTCACCATGACCCTTTGGCACACGGCCTCAGCCATGCAACTACACCTGTTAGCACAATTCCTGCCAGGCTCTCTAAACTCTCTGGCAGACAACTTAAGCAGAAATCTTCTGGACCCACACAAGTGGCAGCTAGACCAAAGAACCTTCACTCTTGTAACTCAGAAATGGGGCACCCCAAAGGTCAACCTCTTTGCTTCCCACACCAACCATCAGCTCAGCAAGTTCTGCACCAGGGAGCCTCACTGCAAGGCCTGGAAAGTGGATGCTCTATCCTTCCAGTGAGTCAGCCTCTCGGTCTATGCATATCCCCCACTGCCAGTCATTACAAGGATACTGCTCAAAATAAGGGAGGAAAAACCGAGGACAATCCATATTGCCCCAGACTGGCCATGCTGCCAGCACTGGTACCCACTGCTGCGCAGCCTGTCACCATGGCATCTCCCTCAGATCCCAACAGTCCTGACCCAGAGGGAAGGAGAATTCATGCATCCCAGATTGCAAACCCTCAATCTGGCAGCCTGGCTTATTCCCCGACCACTGCACAAGCTGCCAATCTTCGCAAACAGGTTCTAGATGTTGTTATACTTGAGGCCAGACACCCTAGCACTAGAAAGTCTTATGCTGACAAATGGTTTTGCACCTGGATCCAGGCTAAGGGAGCCGGAATGGCACAGCCTTCCCTACCTATCATCCTGGATTACCTTGCTGACCTACTACACAGGGATCTATCCTTTTTCATGCATTAAAATTCATGCTGAGCAGAGTGGATAAGAGTTGTTGACCGCAGCTGTTAGCTGAGATATATAAGTATCCTGTTTTTTCTTCGATTATTTATACAGATTATTGTTTTTAACAATTAATATATAGAACTTTTATTGTCTGCTTTTTAGTCTTCGAGTGCATTTTATTGCTATTAACTAATCTGCACAAGTAACTGATTTGTCTGCAGTTAAAAGCATTCTATATCTTTACAAATCTTTATCTGTTTAAAAACTTTCATTTGTGGCTTTCTCTAGTGCTACTGTCTGTAGGCTATTGTTTCTAGCTGAAGCCTCTCTTTAAGTTGGCTAGATTGTGTTAATAGTCTGCTGAGTGGGGGCTGGTTCTTTTGTGTTCTTGTAAAAAAAAAGTTGTTCTTCTGGTATTTAAGCCCTAACTTTGAAAGGGTTTCTGTCTATACACACTGAGCAGAGTGGATAAGAGTTGTTGACCGCAGCTGTTAGCTGAGATATATAAGTATCCTGTTTTTTTTCGATTATTTATACAGATTATTGTTTTTAACAATTAATATATAGCACTTTTATTGTCTGCTTTTTAGTCTTCGAGTGTATTTTATTGCTATCAACTAATCTGCACAAGTAACTGATTTGTCTGCAGTTAAAAGCATTATGTATCTTTTCAAATCTTTATCTGTTTAAAAACTTTCATTTGTGGCTTTCTCTAGTGCTACTGTCTGTAGGCTATTGTCCCCACCATCCCTCCCAGTTGGTGTCTTGCTCTTATACTTGGTGGCTTTGCAGTTGCCCGCCCCTACTGTAAATCTGACTTGTGACACTCCTCCCAGTCTAGTGTCATTAGCTCATTCTACGTAGTACAGAGAGAACATTTGATAAGGCCTTCTGTTTCTCCTTTTTCCCTTTCAAAAAAAAAAAAACTTTATTATTTTTTTTTTTTTTGCCTGAACCTCCTTGTGTTCTGACTGTGCTTCTCAAACATTTTGGAAATATAGAGTATATTTCAGAACATTTATTATAACTGTAATTGCCTAATATTGCTACAACTCAGTGCTCTATGTTGCACTGCATCTGAAGTGTTTGTGTGTTTTAGCTGCTTTTCTGTATATATAGACTTCTCTGTTTCTTTAACTAAATAAGCTCTGCAAAGTTGTTTTATTGCATTCCTGCCTGTATTTCTGAGTTTTTTGCACTTTTAAAGTTTGTTTTTGCCCAGTTTAACTGGTAGGCTACACACTCAAATGCGCTAGCCGAATTAAAGCATTTACTGTGTTTCTGTACCGAATTTCTGGTACTTTGTAAAAAAAACAAAAAAAAAAAAAAAATCCTTGTTTCCCGCCTTTACTGAACTAGAATAGTCCAGTCTTCAGGTATTGCTGATCTCTGGGCTGTGTCATAGTTCCTGTGTTGCCCATATCCTTATTTGGATAGGAGGAAGCTTCTTTGTTCACCAGTGAGAGTGGGGAGCTCTGAGCAGCCTATCTGTCCCTTGAGGAGTGGTTCCAGCCCAGTGACCTGTAGCTTATTGGCCATTTTGGGCCATTTCCTATCTCTTTCTAACCCCCTGCTTTAAAGCCATCTTTAGCGCGCTTTTGTGCTTGTAATTTAAAGTTTGTCCTGTTTGTTGCATTTACCTATTGAGAGTACACACTCAAGTGCGCTAGCCTGTGTTACATATTTATTGCACTTTCCTGCTGTTTGTTGCAAAAAAGAAAAAAAAAATGTATCCTTGTTTCCCGTCTTTCCTGACCTAGAGTAGTCCAAATACAGGCTTTGCTGTATTCTGGACTTTTGGAAAGTTCATATGTTGCCCATTTCCTTTCTTAGATAAAGGGAGGCTTCTCTGTTCACCAGTGGCAGTGGGGAGCTTAGAGCAGACTATCTATCCCTGGAGGAGTGTTCCCAGCACAAGAATCTGGTAGTCTATTGGCCGTTTTGGGCCAATTTCTAGCTCTTTCAAGTCCCCCTGTATAAAACCCGCTTTGGCGCGGTTTTTGCGCTTGTTACTACTCAGCCAAGCTCCTTGTGGTCCTGCAGAGTGGTGCTAGCAGCAGAGAGGCTAAAAGAGTGACTGCTAACCTGATAAGTGTTTTTTTTCTGCTACTACCTGGGCGACTGTCCGATCTAGCTAAACTGCAAGTATCTCTGCTTCTTGAACTGTTTTAAACTGTTTAAAGTCGTGTTTGCATCTTCACTTTTAAAGTTTGCCCTGTTTGTTGCATTTACCTGTTGAGGCTACACACTCAAGTGCGCTAGCCTGTGTTACATATTTATTGCACTTTCCTGCTGTTTGTTGCAAAAAAGAAAAAAAAATTGATCCTTGTTTCCCATTTTTCCTGACCTAGAGTAGTCCAAATACAGGCTTTGCTGTATTCTGGACTTTTGGAAAGTTCCTGTGTTGCCCATTTCTTTTCTTGGATAAAGGGAGGCTTCTTTGTTCACCAGTGGCAGTGGGGAGCTTGGAGCAGCCTATCTATCCCTGGAGGAGTGTTCCCAGCACAAGAATCTGGTAGTCTATTGGCCATTTTGGGCCAATTTCTAGCTCTTTCAAGTCCCACTGTATAAAACCACTTTAGCGTGGCTTTGTGCGATTATAGCGCAGCATCGGGCAGCGCCACTTAATTGGGTTTAAACCATTCTCGTATCCACAAAGTCTGCTCTTCACTTTTTCCCTTAGAACTGATCTAGTTCTCATAATAAACACCCTATTCCCACTCTAAAGCCTGGCACTTGCTCACTAAAGCAATTATATAAGTCCGCACTAAAAAAATAAAAGCACTACACCCTCACAAACTCACCTTGAGTACTTTGCTCCCCATTGGCCCTTTTTTTCAATTATAAAGGAATTCCCAATACTATTCTAGCATGTCCAAAGGTCAGTTGTCAATCTCCTCTCCGGTCCAGCTGGTGACTCTGGGAATCTTGAGGCAATGTTACAACTGCCTCGTACACAGGACAACCCTCTCCTCCTCCCAACAAATTCCAACACATGTGAGAGATGCAACCATATAGCCAAACTGGAGGCTAAGCTCTCTCAACTCAGTACTGGCGTAACCAGTCAGGAGGAGAAGGAAACCACACTCACTACAATTCCAGTCTCACATAGACCTACCAGGGCAGCAAACCAAACACACAAAAACATACTCGGAGGCTCTAAATAAAAATCTGCCTAAGCAGCAGAGACCTCCAAAGCAGACACCCAAGCAACCGCTACCCCAAAACAAAACACGTGCAACACATAGCTCACAAAGCCAGTGTGCCGAACATTCACAGCCCTTAAGGCTAAACAACACACCTGATACACTTGTAATAGGTGACTCTATCTTCAGGCACACTGACGTCCCGCTCACCAGGCTGAACAAGGAGAATGTCACGGTGAGCTGCCTGTCGGGCGCTAGGATCTGCCACATAACACAAGCACTCGGGTCCTCCAAGGCAAGTACAAATATGACTCGGTCATTGTCCATGCTGGTGTGAATGACCTGAGACGTACCTCCCTGGACTACATGAAAAGAGACATAGAGGAGCTCTCTGAGCATGTAGCCCAGGCCGGTATGACCCTGACCTTGAGTAGCATCTTACCCTCACCAAGAATGATGCCACAATATGAAGACAAGCTGATCAATTTCAACAATTGGCTTAAGTATGCGTGTCATTCAAAGGGGATCCAATGCCTGTCTGCCTGGGATGACATGATCGACAAGCCACGATGCTTCGCTAGGGACGGCTTGCACCTGTCACCCCTGGGCTTTCGGATATTTGCAAAGGCTCTTGCCACCCCCATAGTGCCTTTTTTAGGCAAGGCTCAAAAGACAAACCCACCTCCATAGGTATCGCAAGGGATAAGAAAGATGCACGCACTCGAAACTCTCTTTAGCATGGAGAACATCGATATCTGTGCAGTAACAGAAACCTGGTTCAAGGCTCCCGAGAGCACCCCAGCACTACCAGATTATACCTCATACCATGTTTTTCGGCCCCAAAACTTGGACCGAACCACAAAAGTAGGGGGAGTATCAATATTCGTCAAAGATATCCCACACCTCCAGGTTGGTGGCACAGCACGAAGCATCAGAGACTATCCATGTGCAACTAACAGTGGGTAAAACTGCCTTCCAGTTTATAGCCTGCTACAGACCACCCTCCCAAACCCAGGAACCCCACTCGGCCTTCCTGAGAACACTGGAAAATATGAAGGTCTCACCAAACACCATTATATTGGGCGACTTCAACTACCCTAACATAGACTGAGAGCATTAGTCTAGCTCCAACACCCTAGCCCAAAGGTTCCTAGAATTTATAAACTCAAATGCTATGGAACAACTTGTTGCCACTCCCACAAGAGGGGAAAACATACTGGACCTGATCTTCACCAACATGGGGACTCTATGCTCCAGACCAGAAGTGTATCCCTCACTGGTAAGATCAGAGCTTAAACTAATCTCACTAGATATTCACATCCCGACCCCAGACCCTGCCCAGAAAACAACAGTGAAAAACTTCTCTAAAGCAAATTTCACACTCCTCAAAACTGAGGTGGAATCCTTCAAAGCCCCTGGGCCTGTGGAAAATACGGCCCAGACCGCAGAATCCTTTATAAATGCAATCTATGAACACCTTCAGGAATGCATGGATCATGCAATCCCAAATAAAACCAAGACCCAATCCTCCAAAGTTAGGCGTCCTGTCTGGTGGACCCCAGCCATAAACAAACTATACAATAGAAGGTGGAAGCTACTACATGATAGAGCAAAATCCCAAAAAGGGAAGGCATCTCTGATCAGTATTAGCAAAAAACTACAGGCACTCATAAAATTGTTTAAGGCCAGCTTTGAGAGAAAAATTGCACAGGACACTAAGGATAATCACAAGGCTTTCTTTAGTTATGTTAGGAACATGGGTGGGAATTCACAGATATGCTCAGAATTGGTCCAAAATGACAAAAAATACACTGAACCCACAGACATTGCCAACATCCTAGCTGAAAGGTCCAGCGCAAAATCCCCCCCCCTTCCCCACCAAAAGGGCAAATATCTATCCCAGCAGAGTGCTGCTCCCCTGACATCTCAGATGCTCAGATAAGAGCCGCCCTCTCCAAAGCAAAAAACACAGCATCAATGGGACCAGATGGTGTCCCGGGCTGCGTCTTACATGAACTCCAAGAAGAACTAAAACCAAACATAAAACTACTGTTCAATCTCAGCCTTACTACAGGATATGTACCCAAAGAGTGGCGTACAGCAACAGTGGTCCCTCTCCACAAAGGTGGTGCCTCATCGGGGAAACTATCGCCCCATAAGCCTGACTAGCTTGGTCTGCAAAGCTATGGAAAGGATCATCATGGACCTCATAAATAAAGATATTGGGGACCTACAGACACTGGATCCTACCCAGTTCGGCTTTGTTAAGGGCAGATCCTGCCTCTTAAACCTGGTCGATTTCTTTGAAACAGTCAGCAAGGCCATTGACGAGGGGAAGGTGGTCCACACAGCCTACCTGGACCTTGCAAAAGCCTTCGATACAATACCCCACTTGGGCATTATAGATGAGCTCACCAGCTTAAATATAAACCCCTATGTCACTAGATGGGTTGCAAACTGGCTCAAGGACAGAACCCACATGGTTAGAATTGCTGGAGCCATGTCAGACTCCAAACCAGTTACAAGTGGCATCCCACAAGGCTCAGTCCTGGGACCTCTCTTGTTCGGTATATATTTCTCGGAGGTACAGGCTAACACGGAAGGACTGTGGCTGACCAGGTTTGCAGATGACTGGAAACTGGGCGCCATAATCGACTCTCCAGCCGACACAAGCATCCTACAAAAGGGCCTTATAGAAACAGACAACTGGTGCCAGAGCCATGGCCTCAAGCTAAATGCCAAAAAGTGTATAGTCATCCCCTTTGGCAAAAACAAAGTGCCCACAAATTGCCACATAGGTGGTAATCCATTAAGTACGGAAGAAGTAATTAGGGACCTGGGGACCCAAGTTGATAGCAATCTCTCATTTGACAACCACGTGGCCAAAGTGGTTAGAAAAACATCTTATATAGCCCACCTAATCATGAAGGGATTCACATCTAGATCAGGGGAGGTCATCGTGCCTCTTTACTCATCCCTCATCAGGCCCATAATTGAGTACAATGCCCCTTTTGGGATGTACCTTACCAGACACCTGCAGCAACTGGAAAGACCCCAAAAGTACCTCATCAAGAGGATCAAAGGGCTCAAACAGATGCCATATGCCATATGCTGCCTGGTTAAAGAAACTCCAGCTCTATTCAGTGGCATACCGCCTGCTCAGAGGCGATCTGTGCCTAACGTATAAAGCCATGTCCAACCCGGAATTAATGGACATGCTGCACCTCAGAAAATCCAAATCCCATCGAGCTCTGCTCGAGAGACTTGAACCTCAGCAATGAAATAAATAGGACATGCTGGAGGGACAGATTCATAACCCAGAGGCTCCCTTCACTCTGGAATAAAATCCCAGTCCAGGTTAGGCAGAGTCCCTCATTGACTCTCTTCAAGAAGAATCTTGATTAGTGGATAGGAGATATTAGGTTTACCCCGGGTATCACTTCTGTGTTACTGTTAGACAGAGGCACAGTATACTAACCTCGAAAAAGGGTATAGCAAAATTCATTTAAAATGGGTGGCGAAAGCCAAACACACTCTGGCTAGGCTTATAAATGCCCTAGGGCAGATCGCCTAGTATGAACCTATGAACATATGCCTCTGCTATCTCTGCTCATTTCAGCACAGAGCCACCTCTTTTCTCACACCCTCTCATCAAACAGTTTCTAAGAGGGGCTAACAACTTGAGGCCACCCAGAAGAGCACCTACCCCAGCTTGGGACCTAAACTTTGTGTTGGAAAAGCTCATCCTGCCCCCCTTTGAACCAGCAGCTTCAGCAGAGTTAAAGTTTCTCTCATGGAAGACAGCCTTGCTTCTGGCCATCACTTTAGCAAGAAGAGTATCTGAGCTACAAGCAGTAATGGCTGTAGAGCCTTTCATCATTTTCTATGCTGACAGGGTTTCCCTCAGGACTAACCCATCCTTCATGTCAAAATTGGTGTCCAGTGTGGCTCTCAACCAATCCATTCATTTGCCCACCTTTTTCCCTAACCCACAAAACAAGAGGGAAAGGATACTGCACTCTCTAGTTGCGCACAGACAGCTCAGATTCTATCTAGACAGGACTAAATAATTTAGAAAGACTGGTCAATTGTTAGTCAGCTTTGCTGCAGGAGCAGAGGGCAAAGCCATATCCAAACAAACCATTTCCAAATGGATAGCACACTGCATCCATTTCTGCTACAAGCAACACAGGAAACCTCACCCTAAGCGGGTCAGGACACATTCTACCAGAGCAACCTCCACCTCTGCAGCTTTCCTCAGAGGGGTCCCCACCAGGGACATCCTGGAGGCTACAACATGGAC
This sequence comes from Protopterus annectens, assembly GCF_019279795.1. Lineage (NCBI taxonomy): Eukaryota > Metazoa > Chordata > Ceratodontiformes > Protopteridae > Protopterus > Protopterus annectens. The sequence continues at coordinate 821,026,300 of NC_056739.1, forward strand.
ATCAGTTCATACCTTCACCAAGCATTACCACCTGCCTATCTTCTCCATATCCAGGGCAGGCTTTGCCACTGCAGTCTTGAAGGGCATCCTAGCCAGCCACCAGTCTTCTTGACTGCCTCCACCCTTTTCCTCAGCTTTGGGAATCAACCCAAATGTGATGACTGCAACAGTGAAACACGAAGAACATAGTACAGTTGTGTACACTTACCATAAATGTAGATGTTTGAGTGTATTCACTGTTGCAGTCATGGTTTCCCTCCCTCCATCCCCCTTGTCTCTCTCTCTCTCTCGCTCCTTACAAGGAACCTTTGGTATTTACTTTCTTCTGGTGGTGTTCTTCCACCATAACCTAGCTCCCTCTTGGAGCTCCTGACAGGGCAAGAAAAACTGATGTAATGGCATCAGCTGCCTCATTTTATACTACTGACGACCTGATGTCAGTCCTGGAGCGACAGCAACCGACACAGAAATACTAAGCCTCTGGTATGGGGCCGACTGAGGGCTACCTTGGCAGGGATAACCCAAATGTGATGACTGCAACAGTGAATACACTTGAACATCTACATTTATGATAAGCGTACACAACTGTACTTTCTGCCTCCATATAAATTGTCAACCCACCAGGAAAAAAATACTCCAAAGACAGCTCAGGCTGACTGTTTGAATCTTATCCCAACCTCTCAATGTCCTCTGATTGCTGTAATGAATCCTGTTCATCTGGTCTGTTAAACATTGAACAGTCATTTTCCACAAAAATTGTGGTGTCACCTATTTTCAACAATTTTCTGTTCTGCCACATTTAGTCAGGAGCAACTCCGTTTAGTGACCTACTAATACTTAATATCAACATCAGAAGTATACTCATCAAAGTACAAGAATTTCATGCAACCATAATTCTTTACTTACCAGACATTGCCATAATAACAGAAACCTGGCTAAAACCTCACATTAGCGATAACTAAATCATACCTCCAGGTTACAATATCTGTAGGTTAGATAGGCCAAACAAAAAAGGAGGTGATATAGCTATTCTGTTCAAAAACTGCCTCAACCTAGAATCCATTAATCAAAGTACCCCAAACTTTAATAACGCAGAAATACTATTTACAAAACTAAGAATTAATTCAAGAAAACACCTAAATATAATAGGAGCCTAGATTTCTCCAGGTAGCAATCTCAACACAGTTGAAAAAATTCTGCAGTGGACATCACACACCCTATCACAGGAAACCATCATACTGGGGATTTCAGTATTGATTGCTATAGATGTGATTCTCTTAGACCTACTAACCAAATAAATCTCTACAGCTTTTCGCAGATAATTAAATCTCCTACCAGAGTTGACAAGTCATCCAGGGGGCAGTCTATCCTGGACTGGACTCTAACTAATAGACCTCTAGCCTCTCTACACTGCAGGTGTCTCCCAGACTGCCTTGGTGACCACTATCCAACCTATTTACTCAGACATCGCTTGAATCCATCTGAACTCGGTATTTGTTACCAGATTCGTAAGAAAATAAATTTCTCCCCTATTGACTACACTATCTACCCTAAAACACTGTAACTGGTCACCTCTTAAGCTCCTACTTCTACAGGATGCCATAGAGTTCTTCAATTCCACTTTCCTTAGGATACTGTATAATCTTGCCCCTCTCAGGACAATAAGAATAAAATCCAACTATGCACCCTGGTTAACCAAAGAAACAAGATCACTACTAAAATAAAAGATAAAGCTTGGGATAATTGGAACCCCAATAAAACAGCAATAAATAAAAGGACTTCTCTAGAACTTTGCAACAAAGCCAAAAAAAAAAAAAACAAATCAGACAGGACAAAATTAACCACTACACCACCAGCCAGACTAAACACCAAAATAATCCTCAAAAGTTCTAGTCTGCCATAAAAAAAATTCTACAACCAGGGCAAGCTAATACACCTTCACCATCGACCAACAGTACTAAAGAAAGTATCGAAACACCATTCAACAAATATGTCACCAAAAACATATTGGCCCGTACAAAGAACAGCAGCACTACACCTACTCCACAATACTTAAAAACTATTCAGATAAGAATACTTTTTCCTTACAGCTGGTCTCCATAGATACTATAAAAGAAATATCTAAAAAAAAACTTAAACCAACAACACAAGCAGCAGATTAGCCACTTGCCAAATACTTAAAAATCTCTGCTGAAGCCATCTCCTATCCTGTTTCCATTCTCATTAATCAATCCATCTCAGAACAAAAACTGCAACCCATTTGAAAAATGTCACACATTATCCCATTGCATAAAGGTAGTAGTAACTCAACAGAACTGTCCAACTTCCATCCTATTGCAATCTTATCCCCCTATCCATAATCTTAGAGAGATGCATTCACTCTCCATTACTGTCTCTTAGCTTACATTATTCTGTCTAACACTCGGCACGGTTTTCGGCCAAAACATAGTACTACTACTACTGCTGATGGCCTTTACTAACATAATTAATCACTTTAGAAATGAAGGCAAACTAGTGTGATCCATATTTCTTTATCTGTGTAAGGCTTTTTATACTGTTTCTCATAACAAACGTCTAACAGTTCTTTCCAGTCTTAATCTTATCCACTCTGCTATAACTTGGTTCCAGGAATGCTATAACTTGGTTCCAGGACTACTATCCGGAAGACAGCACTCAGTTAAATGGCAACAAAATCTCTCCCCTCCAGGAGCACCACAGGGCTCCATCCTGAGGCCACTCCTCTTCACCTTTTTTTACTAACAACCTGCATACTGCTACCTCACTTGTTTCTCTGGTCTAGTACGCAGACGATTCTACTCTAATTTGTGCTGCTCCTACATTTCAACAACTACAGCATATCACCCAGCAGTCATTCCTAAAGTTTGAGATGTGATTATCTAATGCCCAACTTATTCTTAATCCCAGTAAGACTAAACTTATGCTTTTTCACCCCACAAGACCCAACACACCCCTTCCTTTAGTGTATCATCAACAAATAAATACAATCATTTCTCCAGTATCCCATACCAAACGTCTTGGAGTAAATCATAGATAGCAACATGAACTTCAACATACACATAGACCAGTCAATAAAAAAGTACATAAAAAATAGGATGACTATATAGGCATAAAAATTCTTCACAAGGAGCACAATAGCCAGAACTCACATAGTCTGCACTCTTCTCTATCTGTTGCCTATACTCACCAACATCAAGAAATCAGACTTGAGCCAAATAGACACCTGCTACAATAAAATTGCATGCCTAGCCTCCTAGCCTACAACCAACTGTCCATGGTCCATCAATTGTTCTGTTATCCAGGCAAAACTTCTGCCCTGCATAACCTCCTTCAACCATACTTTGCCAATTGTGTCTTTAGTTCCAGCAGCAAATTCCTAATAAATGTTACAAAAGCTAACAACACTGCTGGAGAAGCTCTGTATTCTAACTGCATAGTTAAACTTTGGAATTCTCTCCCCCAGAGCATAAAAATGACCACCAATACTACATAATTCAGAGAGATCCTTAAAACACATTTAATCAAAACTTGGATATGCACTTGCTCTAGCCTAACCTAAGGAAAGATATCCTTTAGCCAACAAGCTCCCAAGATTTGGTGCAGATTACGTAAAAATATCTACTACCGGTGTGCTGCTACCCTGACTGCGTTTCATCAACATCTTGTCTGAGATCATTGCTATACTAAACACTCTAATTTTAAGATTTTTTTCTACACTCTGCACTGTAATCCAAGATCACTGAAAAATATTGTGCTGAAGTGATAAAATGGGATATGTTTGTTTTATATCTCTGTATCTATAAAGTTTTTGTCTTTTTGTATAACTACAATTGTACTACCAGTGTAAACTACTGTTTATTGTTGATGTGGAGCTTTTCTCCCTGGGCCTCCATTGAAAAAGGACAGCTTGTTAAAATAAATAAACCTCAACTGTTTCCTGAAGGCAGAATTTGGAAGAGATTTACAATGTACCCCCTCAGTTAACAAACACTGCTGTGGAACACCAGTCCATTAGCTTATGAGTTTTTATGACGATAATAGACTCCACTTCCTCCAGTTTTCCTGGGATGGAGAGAATCTCGGGTTTTCGGAACTTGCTTTGTCTTCCAATTCAGTTATTTTTTGAAACATATTTTCATGGTAAGCCTCCTTCTCTGTCATTCATTCTTTTGTCTCATTCTCAGATGACTTCAGTTTCATCAGTTCGTTTAAGTGATTATGTAATACTTCTATTTTTCCAACCTTTTATCATTTGACATGTATACCTGTAATGTCTCGGTTACTGTAAATACCTTTGAATGCATTTTTTTTCTGGTTTACTAGCACTAAAGCTACAGATTGATATGATTCTTTCTGATCAGCCATGAGGCTCTTCACAAACAGAGGCTGGTCTTCACTTTTTATCAGTTTTCTCTTACTTTTTCCAGATTATTTCCCTGCTGACATCTAGGCAGTGTGTTCACTAGCCAGTAAGCTATTTTCCCATAATTATAAACTTTACCGTTTTTTTTTTTTTTTTTTTGGTCAGTTTATGATTTTCACTCAGGAAGACTTGTAAACAATGTGTTGCTCAGATAACCACCATCTTGAAAGTTTCTAGATAGTCTTACTCTTTGTAAGGTAGTTGAGGATGCAGTGATGGATGGAAGCATGGGCACATGGACACTTCTGGATCCCATAGTAGCAACTGTTTGACAGAATCCTTCAACGGTTTATGTATTAAAATGCTACAATCATGTAAAGTGCCACTTTTTACAAAGTCATCACACCATTGTCAACCATCAATGTCAGGCCTTGTCACAGTGCTGTAGATGCCTGCCAGTCTTATTGTGTTGTTCCAGTTCTTCTAGTCAGATCACTCTTTATCCTTGAATAGTGGTGTCAGTGGAGTAACAGGTAGTGCACTCGAATTTGATGCAGAAGTCTGTTGGTTCTATTCCCACATCAGGTAGCTCAAATGCTGACACTGCATTGCTGTATAAGGAGGTGGCTGCACTGCTGAGTGTGTCATCTTTTGGATGAGACGTTAAACCAAGGCCCCATCTGCCTGAATTGCTGATAGCTCAAGTAGATGTAAACAATCCTATGGTGCCTATCGCAAAGAGCCAGAGAAGTTCTCTGATGCCCTGGCCAAATTTTCTCTAGTAGGTTAAGTACCACTCTGGGTCTCCCCTGAAAAGAGGCTACTAGTGTAGTGGGACTAACCTTGTCAACAAAGGATGAAATAAATAAACTACCAATGCCATGTTGGTGGGTTGGGGAGCCCACTGGGTTCTTATGTTATGCAGGGAGAATTAAACCCCAGGAAAGGGAAATTTATGTAAGCTGAGTGTGTTGATTCTTGCCCTACGAACTCTGAAAGGTAGTTAAAGCCAGAATCCATCCTGCTCCAGTCAGGCAACTAAGTCATTTTCTGATGTGAATAAACAGGGTGGTTAACTGTGTCCTGTATGCACAGTGTGTGCAGGTCTGCCACTGGAGCATTTCACTCAAACATCTGTTCATGTCTTCAAGGAACTGAAAGTGCTGGATTTGAGGGCAAGACCTGTCTGGTTAGACTCCCCTGGATGTAAGGCATGAAGCTTCACTTGTTCGCCACATAGGAAAGCAAAGTCAGCATCCTATTTCTGCTATATAGTGCAACATAAAGTAGAACTTTTGTGCATACTTAACCATCACTTGAATGGAAGGTTCTTTCTACATTTCTGTTATTCTACATCTCCTAGCTAAATTCAGAGAAGAACAAAACAAGCTTTTGAAATGTCCCAGTGGTTGCAGTATGTGAGGTTTTGGGCTGCTTGGTTCTCAGCAGTCTCAGAACATTTATCCCAATAGACCTGACTGTATCAAGATCTGAATGCTAGGAAAAAACAAATCTGAATAATATATTGCCTGATCTTGAAGCTTTCCTGAATTAATTATATTTGTATAGTTACAGATTTAGTAAGTACTCCTGTTAACGTATTCTACCCCTTTCTCTCTCAACTTTACCTTGCTCTGTATTCCCACTGCCTTATGTGAACTTACCAAGTCTCACTGGTTGCTTCTAGCATACATGATTCTCATGTCTGGCTCAGTCCGCTCTGTTTGCCCTCACTCCACTTGGGTTCACTCCGCTCCCCTACCCTACCTCCATTCCCACCCACCCCCACTTCACCTAGACTTATCCTTATATTACCTCCTCCCATCACATTCACCCAGCCAATCATATACTCTAGTCCGTTAGCCCCACCTACTTTATTTCTCCATCAGACATTCTAGTGAATCTATTTCAATCCAATTTATTCCTCCCACCCCTTTGATGCACTACCTAACCTACACACCTTCACTCTTTTCTCTAGTCCTCATACCTAGAACCACTCTCTCTTAAACTCTTCCAACGTATTGCACATTCACAGTCTTTAAACTAGCCATCTTCATTTTTCCCACCATGTCACTTACCTCCCACACACTACGTCTCACCCTGTCTCTCTCCATGTTTCAACTACTGCCACTAACAGCATTTCACATACCCTACAAATACAGCAAACCTACTTCTACCACCTCTTTACAAACACCTCCTGTTAACACCTTCTCTTACCTATCCTCTAGCATATATCCAGATAACACTATCCTACACTATAGAATAAAATTCCTTGCCATACAAAACAGCACCAAGTCTAACCTGCCTGTCCAGTCCCACCCAACATGCTTTAGGCCTGAGCACAGTACCACTACAGCTCTTCTAACCTTTTTGGACAGTCAACCGTGCCTGAGAGGCAAGCAAAATGGTCTCTTCTCTCTTCTTAGATCTCTCTAACTCCTACGATACTATCTCCCATCCCCTTCTTCTCACCAAACTCTCTCACCTAAAGATCATTACTTCTACCCTAAAATGTTGCCGGGACAGTTAGAGAACCAATCAACTAAATGGTAGTCCTCAATACAACCGCAGGTGTGCCTCAAGGATCTATACTAGGGCCCCTGTTGTTCAGTATCTTCATCCACAACTTTCACTGTACCCTCAGTCAAGGTGCAGCCTTCTGATATACTGATGACTCGACCATTATCTGTTCCACCAGGTCTGCTTCACAACTGCAACAACTCACCCAGTCTGCCCTCATTACCACTGAAAATTGGATGACCAAAAATCACCTAGCCCTAAACCCCCAAAAAACTAAAATTGTGCTATTTACACCTGAAAAACCCTCTTCTGAGCAAGGACATATTCAAAATCTTGTCCCAGAACAACACGATCATTGAGGTTGTCCCAAACACAAAACTACTAGGAGTCATCATTGATGAAAACCTAATCTTTGATCTCCATATTCACAGTAACATCCAAAAAACTTACCAAAAACTTGGCACACTGCACAAGCATAAATAATTTCTCAACCTCCCCACTAAATTAGCCTTGGCCACTTCCTTTCTGCTGCCCTCCCTACTATATGGTGACTCTCCTTTCACCAATATCCAGTCTACCCTTAAATCCAAACTTGACTCTTGCTACAGTAAAATAGCAACATTCATGACCAATGCAAAGTATTCATCCCACCACTGTTCCTCACTGCTCCTACTAAACTGGCTGGAAGTCCCACACTATCTTACATAACCACTACAATAAACTCATATTCAAACCGTCAAACTGTCCAGCCCTTTCTTCCCTACTCAGTATATACCAATCCTAATGGACCACTTCAAAGTCAAATGCTGAGGGTTGAAAAATCCAGTCTTTCTGCCAGTCAGATGCTGTACTCTTTCATTATGTCCAAGTTATGGAATACCCTCCCACCCTCTCTTAGGGCTACCAGTAATGCAGCCCTCTTTAAACAATCCCTGAAACAACACCTCTCCTCTCTATGGCACTGCACTTGTGCCAAACCTACACTTCCCAACACTTGACAATACCCAACACCCTCATGAAATACCTCTCTGTATAATCTCCCTGTAAGTCCTCTGTTATTTTTGCCTTTCTTAGCTTTATTCTATGACTTCATCTGATTTTCTTTTCAGCCCTGCTTCAAGCAATTTATAATGTCTCCTATGTAAAAATGTACAACATGCTCTAAGACTCAGTTATACTCAACTATACTAAGCAGTGCCTTATATCATTCTGTATCAGCTCTCACTAACATTCTTCCTCTACATAGTAACCTCATAATGTCCCTGATTATAGCCCAGCTTGTTCAACTGCTTACAGCCCTTATACTGTCATACTGTTTGAGAAACTACTTCCTGTACA